>NC_056576.1:34532071-34832071 GCF_018340385.1 Cyprinus carpio
TATCAATTTACTAACCTTTACCAGATTATTGTGTAAAGTTTAAATATTTATTTTATCCTTTGTACTATTAATATTAATTCAAAATGTAATGCAAAAAAAAATTAAAATAATAATAATAATAAAACAAAAATTATCAAGAGTACCAATGTTTGATTATTTATTAAATTAACCACCAGAGTGATTTTAAAACTGAAAAAGTAATACCAATCACTTATTATAAGTATTAGAAAACAGCAAGTACACAGTTACATGCATACTTAAAGATAATATTGTACAAGAAAACATAGAACAATAAACAAACACAGTAAGCAACCAAGAACAGGTACATAAATTTTGAATAAGCATTCATATCAATAAAATCAGATTAGAAAACACTGAAAAAGGCACAGGGACATGGATCCTTATTCTGGAGATAAAGATTACGTAGGGCTCCCAGGTGTCTGTCCATTTCATCCCCACTACAAATTGGTCAAAATGACAACAAAAAATAATTTAATCATATACAAATTTACAGAACAGGCTGTGACATGTAAGTGCATTGCAATAAACTTATTAAGCATCTTTGCTGCGATTCATTTTTGTCTTAAATAGAATGACTTATTGAAATAGAAAAATATTTTAGCATTCGGTTAAGATATTTGTGTTTCAGAATTAAACTTAGATTTGGACAACAAGTTTACCTCATTTTTTTGTATCATTATTGAATTGGGGCCCTTGTACATGTTATATGTAATACCTACCATCCTGAGCACGGCTTTTCCCATCTTACTTTGGCCTCTCTCAGCACCCTATTACGTACATTAAAGCACATAACTGGTGAGTGTAAAAATACAACACACACACCGCGTTTGTTTTGCTATACTTTTTGAGTGGACCTCCATAGACCAAATGATTTTTTATTCTGTACAAACTGTATATTCTCTCCCTTATATTAAACCTACCCCTAAACAAACCTATCACGGAAAACGTTCTGTATTTTTAACATTTTCACAAAAAAAAAAAAACAAAAAACACACCACTAAAAAAAACATTTTTATAGTTTTTATTAGTAAATATCACCAAAAAACATTTGGTCCTCACAAATACAGCTAAACTGTCATGCCTCCCAACAAAAATACGACTTTCATCTTACTTCCTTTGATGTCCTCCTCCTTATGATCTTGTCCTTATGGAAAATTGTTTTTAATCTAGGATGTACTTGGCATTCTACAACATAAATAATATAACAAATTAGGAAATGTTTCCACTCATGACACATTAAGAGTTCAGTAAGCTATTCTTAATAAATAGAATGCATAAATATGGGCTGGCCACCTGAAACCTTAACCCTCTAAAGTCGGTCACTTGGCGTATCTCACGGCGTTTTTGGAATATTACCTCCCATAGATAGCCAGAAGAAAAGAACTTAAATTACACTTTCAGTTTTTGATCGTACAGATAAAGAGCAATACATCAATCGAATCTGTAAAGGGTCTACTTTTTTTAATATACAGACATAATAACAACAAAACTTTGTGAACTTATAAAATAAAGATAACAAACAAGGGGTGCTGTCTGCAGCCTTTGTCTGCGCTGATCTTCAGTTACAAATGGCGTCATTAAAATGAACTGTAACTCAGTGAATACTCAACGAAGAGACATGAGAGAGATATCTATAGAAAGCCTGGCATGTCCTACTTTTTAAAACTAAACAAGTGCTGCTGAAAACAAATATTTCTGTGATAAAGTAATCCATATAAAAACAACGCGATGTCCGTTTTCACGTCTCCCTTACATTATCTTCTAATGCGTGCCGAACCACGCCCCCGCGCCGAGCGGCGCTATTGAGATTCAAATGTTTTCACGGACGAAAGCGCGTTTGAATACGCCCACAAGACAACGAGAGAGATAGCCTTGGCGAGACTATTCTTCAGTAGTTGTGCGGCTTTCCCAGACAGATTTTGATTGGGGGCCAAACACAATGTGTGGTGTCCTTGTCTCATTTCAAGAAGGGCTCATGAAACACCAACAAAAAGTACAGTGGGATCTGACGGGCGAGTAACTGCATCGGTGGGTACTGCTACTAAGCACCAAAAACAACACAGCATAGGGTCAACCGGCTTTTAATTAATTAATCCACTTGCAGTTTGGCAAACAATATACTCAAACTTTAAAGGGTTAGTTCACACAAAAATGAAAATTAGGTCATTAATGACTCACCTCATCCATGGCGTTCTGGAAAACCATTAAGACCTCCGTTCAATCTCGGAACCACAGTAGAAGATATTTTTTGATTTAATTCCGACAGCTTTTGGGCCCTCCATTGAGGAATGTATATAACGGTAGACTTTCCACGTCCAGAAGGATGGCAGATAACAACATCGCAAAGTCAGTCCCAGTGACAGTCGATTTGGGTGCCGGTGCGTGAAGTGTGTTGGTGGTGGGGGGAAGGGGGGCAGTCGGGGGAGCGCGTGGTATACATTTTGGTTTGGTCCAAAAATAACAAGAAACTCACGACGTTATTCTGGTATCTTCTCTGCCGGGTCGGTTTGTGGTACGGTCGTTGCGGAGGAGGGGCAACACTGCAGTTTAGGGATAATCCGGTTCTGAGACAGATCACTTTCGATGTAACCGGATCTTCGTGAACGTTCCAGTTCACCGTCAAATCGAACTGAATCGTTTGAAGCGGTTAAGCGTCGACAATAAGCTTAAAATCCAAAGGGCGTAGATTTGGTTTGAACATTAGGGGGGTTGAGCGTTTTATGCTGCCTGTTGTTTTTTTTTTTCAATTTTATTTTTTAAATTTTTTGTGTATTGTTATTGGATGCATTATTTTTTTCCATCTATCTATCTATCTAATCTATCGATCTATCTATCACAATCTATATCTACATGCTTTAAACACTGAGTACAAATTCACACATACTTTTAAATATAGAAGAGACAACATTTAGACATTTATTTTAAGATTTGTTACATTCCAACCTTAATGCATTTTATTTTTTTTTTTAAGGAAACACATCGGCTCTTGAACAACTGTCCTATACTGTTTCCTGTTTTATTTTATTGATTGAATGGCATCATTCTTTACCTGGATCACCTGCTCCTCCTCTCCTTCTGCTGACTTTTCTACCCTGCGGCTATATTTAACCTCGAATCTGTTATAAAAAAACACTGTTAAGAGATTATACACCTCATAACGTTATGGAATTTGTGTTATAATCATCATGCATAACAGTCTAACCAAGTAGAGATTATCTAAAGAAATAAATTAAGTATTGAAACCGCCGGTAAGTGACGAAAGCGTTTTCACGGTGTTGTTAAATGATTCGCCATCAATCGTTCGATGGCTTTTCATTGTGTGCACTTCCGTGATCCAAAAGTCAGAGATTAAATTTATAGGAAGGAAACACACACTCGATGTTGAATACTTTTGGTCAGTGGAGTAATAACAGACGCTATTGAAAAATAAACTAGCAAAACAGACAGCTGCTTTGGTAGCTTTTTATACTGTGAGTTATAGCTAAATACAATTGCAATGGATTAGCTAGCTAGAATATATGTGGTGTGTACTTAGCTATTTACACAATATTCTCATACCTCATTTTCAGTACATGCTTTATTTATTTTTTTGCATGTCGGCTCTCCTGACCAGCAGTTAAACTGTCAGCTGTGCTCGCTTCTCTTCATTTTTTGTGCGTTACCGTGTGCTCTCCCATTTCAAACAGGAACAAAATTATTGTTACAAGGAAATAAATGAATTCTACATATTTGATCTACTGTGATTTTCATGTTAGCAGAAATATTGAGGGGTTGTAAATGATGGATTTGAATATTGGGTTACCTACCCCATCCCCCCATATTCGCCCTAGTTAATCCACAATTTACTTAAGCTGTTAACTTTTTTAACGTGGCTGACACTCCCTCCTGAGTCAAAATGAACCAATATCCGGAGTAATTCATTTACTCAAGCAGTACACTGACTGAACTGCTGTGAGAACTGAAGTTTTGAACACCAAGCCGAGCCAGATATAGCGAAAGATTGACTCGTTCTCGGTCAAAACGGTTCATCGGTTTTGGATCAGTAGGATAAACTCGGTTTTTTCGGACAGTTGATTTAATAAACCAATTGAAAAAAAAAACCCCTTCCCCGGGTTTTTTTCGTCGACTAATGCCATTGGCATGACTGCCCCCATTCAAGCCCCCGGTTTAGCCGCCCCCAAACATTAGCAGAAAACAGTTTAGAAAACAATCACCAAAAGAACCAGTTATTCAGCCGCTGTGGTCAGTTGCTTTGGCTGAATCAGCAGCACATACATCAGCTTTTCGGTTTCGAACCGTACGCGCCCCCGAAACGGTTCCGGTTTTGTGTACGAATAAAATCTAATGGGTTTTTAATTTTTTGTTCTGCGTAGTTGAAGAAAACATTTTTAAACTTTTCCCCGGTATTAAAATATAATTTTTTTTTAAACAGGAAAGGGTGGGGTGGGGGGTCAAATGGGGGTCAAGGCGTTTTTTTGGGAGGGTTTGAGACCCCAAAACCCCCCCCGGGGCCCCCGGGGGGTTTTTCAAATTTTTTTTTTTTCTGTTTGCCTGAGAGAGGGTAAGACATAATTCACCCCAAAAGATGTGTGTGGGTTTGGGGGTTTGAGATTTGGATTTCCTCAAAAAAAAAAAATAAAGCCATCCAGGAAAATCAAAAACGGAGTAAGTCTTTTTTTATTTATTTAATCTTTACTATTTTCACAAAAAGTGTAAACTTTTAATTTAGATTTTTTCCCAAGACTTTTTCCAAACTAAAATTCCGACTAAAAGTATAAACAAATGAAATTTTTAAGTTTTTAATAACTATAAATACTATACCATTCAAAGCTTGATGTAAATAATTAAATGCCCAAAAAATTAACTGTAACAACTAACCAGGCAATGGAGGGGAGGGGAATGAGAAAGGGAGAGGAAGGGGGAAGAAGGCTGGAGGAGGGGAAAAATGTCAAATGAGGAAGAAGTTTTGGGGGAAGGGTGGAGGAGGGGGGAAATGGAGGAGGAGGTGTCAAACGGGGGAGTTGGAGGAAAGGTGGAGAGGAGGAAGAGTGTGAAAAGGGAAGAAGGAGGAGGAAGACAATGGAGGAGGGGGAGGTGAGAAGGTGGAGGAAAGGGGGAAGAAGGCTGGAGGGGGGAGGAAAAAGGAGGAGGAAAAATTCAAAAAAGGGGGAAGTTGGAGGGGAAAGGGGAGGAGGAGGAAAATGGGAGGAAAAGGCAAAAGAGGAGGATGTTGGAGGAAAGGGTGGAGGAGGAGGAAGAGTGTAGAAGGTGAAAGGAAGGGGGAGGAAGCAATGAGGGGGAGGCAGAGTGAAAGGGGGAAAGGAGGAAAAAAGGCTGGAGGGGGAGGGGAAAATAAGGAGGAAAGTTTTAAAAAGGAAGAAATTGGAGGAAGGCGGGGGGGAGGGAAATGGAGGAAGAGTGTAACGAGGGGGGATGTTTGGGGAAGGGAGGAAGTTGGTGCTGGCAAACGTTTCAGCGTACTGGTGTGGCTTTGAACCTCTGGTAATCTATGAGAAATTTCTTTAAAGAAAATTTGAAAATACTTGTTTGAAAACATGAGAGCATTTGTACACCATGTGAACAAAGTACTTACTTTTAATAAAAAATTCATAAAGGCTAGTCATCCTTTCAAAGATGGTTTGAAGTGGTCCAACTGCAAATGGACCCATTGAAGTGATGACTTCAGCTACAAACCCATTTTTTTTCTCTTTCGAAATGAAGAGAACTGGCTTATAGCCTAGTACCTCCAATTTCTTAACCTGTAAAACAAATGCACAGAGAGACATATAACAATAAATATCAACTTATTTATAATGCTAAGTAGTGACTTTAGACAATTCTGTAGCAAATCAACTGCAATATCAAAGTAAAAAATAAGGTTAGTAAATGTTAATTAAGAATAACATTTTTCAAATAACAGAATTTACAATTTAATTATTCAGGTATATATGCTTAATTAACATATAATGCATGAATTATAAATATGAGAATACCTGGATTTGCAAAAGCATTCACTTCACCATACTCAGTAAATAATAAGTGCTCTGAATAACTTTGTATACTTAGTTACCTCATTCATTTCAATTACGAGTACACTGTGAACATAAGATAATATATAGTGATATATGAATACATTGCTGAACATTTGACTTACAGCAATGCGGGCGAATCAACCACCTGACAGCATTTCTGTGTTTTTTAGTGTTCGACATCCATGCACTCTCACCGATATGCTTTTGAATGTTTTTAACTCTCTTTCTTAGGGGTAAACTAGCACAACATGCTTTTACATGTTTTGCAGCTAATGTTGAGTGCTTGCTTTTAGGGACAGGAGTTTCTGTTTTGGTTTTGTCATTTTTCTCAAAATGAAAAACAAAAAATACAAAAAAAAAAGAGGACATTGCCAAATAAAAGTGAAGACAAACTGCTATGGTTAAAACATTTTAAGCGCTTAACCTATTAACAGATCGCTCATTCATTTAGTACAGCACAGTTTAAGTTTTCGACAGAAAGAAGAAACACAAATCTGGTGCTGTAGTGGTATTGAACAAAAAATTAGATAATATTCCCTTGAAGGCATGACATGTAATGAAGGTGTTCACTTTATGTGGAAAAAACTACTAATTAGTTCAGTAATGAATAAAATTACTAAAATAATTTTTCCTTTGAATGAATTTTTCCTTCTTGGACTTAATACAGAATGTGTATAATACATATATACAGTATAAGCACACATAATTTACATATGATTTAGAGACATATTTACAAACACATAACGTTACACTTATATAAATTATATATTTATGCGCATTAACCATAGACCGATATTGGATGTAAATAATAAAAAGTATACAATTAATTTAGCACAACTCCTAGTTCATTTTAAAGTATTTGATAATCCTCAAAATTATAAAGTATGAGCTAGCATGCTAACAAGACCACTTCATGTGTCAGTACTTCATGGAACATATAAATTCGCACCTGTTCAGTTGGTTTGGTTGTGGCTTTTTATTCTTTAAAATATATATATAACTACTCTGATAGGCGTTTGAAACATTAAGGCAACAAGTGCAGTGAAAACAGAATCTGAAATTCTTTAACTAAATGATGTTTATTTTTGTACCATAATTTACCGTGTCAAGGACGAAAGCCGAGATATAGCAGTGGATGGTAGCGGGATGCTAGAGTGTGGGGGGGGGGGTTACTTTAGTGGTGAAATTGCTTCTTTATTTTATTTATGTGTTTATATTTTTTTTTTTTGTTGTAATACAGTTATTTTTAAAATGTCTTGAGTATAAAACCCAACAATTTATAATTTTACTCCGTTTAAAAATCTTCCGTTTTTAGTGTCTGTATGGAGTTTCACCGGATTTTTTTGATTGGCCAACATAATAAGAAACCACAGCTGTAAAGCAGGTTAATATGATAAGATTTTACAGACAACATTAATGAGTGATTGGTAATTTATTAATGTCCCTGGCAATCAGATGTAAAAAAAAAAAAAAAAAGGCTCACAAGTGCAAATAGCAGTAATAATAATAATAATAATAATAATAATAATACATATCCACAATGTACAAGATAAAATAATTAGCAGGCATAAGTATGGCACAGGGCATCCTCCAAACTACAAATAACAAAATAAAATAAATAAATCAAGACAAGGCTGTTTTACTATTTCATATACACACACACACAAACACACACCCAGATGAGAGAGATGAGAGTACACAGGTTGGTCCTTTTAATGAACGGTATGCATCATAAAAACAATAAAAATAAATAAATAAATCGTTTTCGTGTTTATTATTTCATATACACACACACACACACACACACACACAGAGAGAATACACGGTTCGTTATACAATAATTTAATTATGCATCATAAAAGCATAAAGGTTTATATAATATATAGCTGCGATGCAATGGATTTGGTTTAGGAGTGAAGGTAGCCTATAACCAGATAAAAAGTCTTTAAAGAAATATGAAATAGAGGTTTATAGACACCAATTACATTTATGCATTAAAAATCTGACCTAGGAAAACTAATCAATTTAATGAGATTTATTCCTTACACAGAGCTTTAGAAAGCTTCACGGGGCGTTTAGGCTATGTCTTCTAGGCTCATTTGGCTTATGCATCTTTTTCTGACGCGCCAAGGCCGCGCGGTTAAAATCAATGGAGTTCCCTGATGCGTCGAAATAGTGACGCCTAGGGGGGTAACTTCAGCGTCGCAACTGTGGCGATGGAAGGCAAACTTGACCATGCTTCAGTTTTTGACACCTTTGGCAGTGAGAATGGGTTGCAGAGGACAGGGTTCAGTCTCAGGGAACTATGTCAGTCTCAAGAGCCAATACAAACTTTGTCTGGGAGGAGACAGTGTTGGTCTCAGGAACTATGATGGGTCTCGGGGACCGTGTCAATCCCAGAAGCGCAATGTCAGTCTCAGAGACAGTGTCAGTCTCGGGAACTATGTCCGTCTCAAGAGCAATGACTGTCTAGGAGACAGTGTTGATCTCAGGAACTACCAGTGGTCTCAGGGACCGTGTCAATCCCAGGAGCAAATTCAGTCTCAGGAGTAAATGTCAGTCTGGGAGCCAGCATCGATCTACGGAGCGTATGGCATTCTCAGGGACCAGTGTCGGTCTCAGGAACTATGACAGTCTGGAGCCAGTGTCGGTCTCAGGAACTATGACTAGTCTCAGAGACGTGTCGGTCTCAGGAACTATGACCAGTTCTCCGAGCAGTGTCGGGTCTCAGGAACTATGACAGTCTCAGAGACAGTGTCGGGTCTAAGGAAACTTGTCAGTCTCAGGCCAGGAAACTATGACAGTCTTGGAGACAGGGTGTCGGTTTCAGGAAACTATGGACAGTCTCAGAGGACAGGGCGATCTCAGGAACTTATGACAGTTCTCAGGAGACAGTGTCGGTCCCTCAGGAGCAATGTCAGTCTCGGAGGACGGTGTTCGGTCTCCTTCTCAGGAGCAATGTTCAGTCTCGATTCCAGTGTCGGTCGCCGGTCAGCTAATGTCATGTCTCTAGAGACGGTGTCGGTCTCGAGTCTCATGTCAGACAATGCGTCAGTCTCATGAGACTAGTGTCGGATCTCGGAACATGACAGTCTAGAGACGTTGTGTCGGTTTTTCCCTCAATCTACACACTATGACAGTCTCAGAGGGCCAGTGTCGATCTCAGGAGCAAATGTCCAGTCTCAGAGACAGTTGTTCGGTCTCAGGAGCAATGGGGGTCAGTCTCGGAGACGGTTGGTCCTGGGTATCAAGCTCTCTCACTTGGAGACATACTGTCAGTCTTCAGCTCCCAAGACCAGCGGCGATCTCCTGCAGCAAGTGTTCATGCTCAGAGACAGTGTCGGTCTCAGGATCAATGGACTGTCTCGGAGACAGTGGTTGGTCTCAGGAACTATGATGGTCACTCAGGGGACCATGGTTTTTTTTTTGATGGTCTCAGGGACCGTGTCAATCCACCAAGGAGCAAAGTCAGTCTCTGGAGCAATGTCAGTCTCGGAGACAGCGTCGGTTTTCAGGAAACTGACAGTCTAGGTAGCAATGTCATTCCTTGGAGGACAGTGTCGGTCTCAGGAACTATGTTGACAGTATCAGAGACAGTGTCGGTCTCAGGAACGATGTCAGTCTCAGTCTCAGGAACTAGGACAGTGTGGGGGACAGTGTCGGTCTCAGGAACTCTGACAGTCTCAGAGACAGTGTCGATCTCAGGACACTATGACAGTCTCAGAGACAAGTGTTCGGTCTCAGGAGCAATGTCAAGTCTCGGAGACACGGTGTCGGACCTCAGTCTTCAGGAGCAATGTCAGGTTCAGAGACCGTGTCGGTCCCCTCAGGCGCAATGTCAGTCTCGGAGGACGGTGTCGGTTCCTCAGTCTCAGGAGCAATGTCAGTCGCAGAGACTGTCGTCGGATCTCAGGAACTAGGACAGGTCTCAGAGACAGTGTCCGGTCACCTCCAGGGGACTATGACGGTACTCAGAGACAGTGTCGATATCAAGGAACTATAAACCTTCGCAGAGACCGTGTCGGTCCTCAGGAGCCAATGTCAGTCTCGGAGACGGGTCGGTCTCAGTCTCAGAGGCAATGTCAGTATCAGAGACACGTGTCGGTCTTCAGGAGCAAATGTCAGTTCTTCGGAGACGGTTTGTCGGTCTCAGTCTCAGAGCAATGTCATTCTCAGAGAAAGTGTCGGTCTCAGGATAACTATGACCTGATCCTGAGAACGGAAACTGTCACTCTGAGACTAATGTCGGGGGTCTCAGAGACTGTGTCGGTCTCAGGAACTATTGATGGTCTCCGGGACCGTGTCAATCCCAGGAGCAAAGTCAGTCTTCAAGGACAGTGTCAGTCTCAGGCGCAATGTTCAGTCCTCAGAGACTGTGTTCGGTCTCCGGAAACTATGACAGTCTCAGAGACAGTGTCGGTCCTCAGGAAATATGACAGTCTCAGAGGCAGTGTCAGTCTCAGGAGCAATGTCAGTCCTCGAGGGACAGTGTCGATCTCAGGATCAATGACAGTCGCAGAGACTGTGGTCGGTTCAGGGAACCTATGACAGTCTCAAGAGACAGTGTCGGTTAAGGATCAATGTCAGAGTCTAAGAGACAGGTGTCGGTCTCAGGATCACTTGTCCAGGTCTCAGATGGACTGTGGTCGGTCTCAGTGGACGCAATGTCAGTATCAGAGCAGCGATCGGTTTTTTTCAGGAACTGACAGTCTAGACGGAGCAATGTCGTCTCGGAGACAGTGGCGATCTCAGGATCAAGGACAGTCTCAGACAGTTTGGTCGGTCATCAGGAACGATGAACAGTCCTCAGAGAACTGTTGTCCGATCTCAAGACCAATGACAGTCTCAGAATAGAATGCCTTTTTTTTTTTTTATACAGGGCTTTAAGTGTATGTGTGAATAAGCAGCATAAACAAGACCATGAGGAGGATTCAATCGTAGCATCATGCACCTGCACGCGTTCCTGTGAAAGGAGAAGGGGAAAACATGCAAATTGTCTACTAAAAGGAATAGAAATAGATAACACAAAAGATAATAATAGGCTTTTATATAATTAGAAGATTAACAAAAGGGAAATAAAACACTGTGTCAGGACAGTATAAGCTACAAGCTCGTTTTGGGACACTCTTTATGCATTTTATTTCCTTAAATCTTTATTTGCTTAAATCCATCTGATAACAACAGGCGACTCACACACACACAACAACATTTGTTTCTAAGCGTTGCCTGACATTTCAGCCAATTCATCTTCAAAATAAAATGCAGTTAACCAAACATGTTACACTTTTTTATTTAGGTCCGCTGTAAATCAACAGCATAAATGGAAAACCTTTTGATTCTTGTAGTAAATGAGCTCTTTCAATTCCAAACGAGAATTGAAATCTGAGAGATTAAAATCAGCGTGAATTTAAACTTGATTCCAAATGATAGTTTAAACTTGAGCAACCATTCTTCCAGCAAACATTAAAAATCCTGTCTTAACAAGTTTGATATTTGTAATTATCCCTTGGGCACAGGTTAATCCATGCTAGGGATAATTATTAAGGTATGCGCTAGGTAACAAGATCTGGGGCAAAAGTTTAGACTTTAAAATTACACAACTCAAGACAATGAGTTCTTTGCTAATGAAAACAAGAATTTATTTGCTACTCTAAGGATACATTAACTAAAAACTACCAAAAGCACAGGCACACTCTCTCTCATCCTCTCACCACACAACCCAACACACACACAAACACACAAGCCGGCAACACGAGAGTTCAGAGGAACAGAGTTAATGGAGTTTGACGCGAAGTCCAAAAATTCTAGTACTTGTTTTTTTACTAGTTCTTAGATCGCCAACCTGAGAGAATCACAAAGCAGACGTTTGTCTCATCTTTTACTGCGTAAGATCAAGTCACAAAACACCAGTTCAGCAAGAGATGAAGCTTTGTTTGGTTTACTTTGAATTTTGGTGAAGCTGAGGGTGGCTCGTCTCAGGGGAATCCCCGACACTTCTGATTGGTTGCCTAATCTGTCGTTTGGATGGACGTCTTTTTGGGAGAGCCCTAGGTAGTGAAGGGTCGGTTGCCTGGTTACATGGGAGCCTCAGAGTTCGTTGAGTTTGCACGACTTTTGAAGATTTCGCATGAGTCACAAAGCTTCAACGGGGTATTTGAGAATTCTGGATGGCAAGACAGGAATGCTAGCCGCGTGTTGGAGTACTGCATTTCAGCAGGTCAAGCTGTTTGGGCGGTTCAAGCCACGAGTTACTTTTCAGTCACTGTATTTTAAAACAAGCTGATTTGGTACCATCCCACAGTGTGTGGTCTATCAATCAGAGGCTACTTGCAGGGCAGGAGCCATTGCCCCGCTACGGTTCCAGCTTTTCAGTACATAAATAACCTAATGTTCTACCTGTCACGTGGGGGAACATCTTTGCAAGATTTTGTTATATATATCTATTAAGTGTCCATAACAAGGCACCCTGTTCATAACAAATTTTCATTCACACCAAGGTTCTTCAAATATCATGACTATTCCTTCAGCACCCCAAACTTTGCCTAGTTCTTGCATACACTAAGTCACCTTAAGTCAATGGTTTTATAACGCCCTTTCATATAGATAAAGGTTATTAAAAACTTTCACAGGTTACAATAAAAACATCAAGCATATATAAGACATAACACATTATGTTGGAATATAGTTGCCGGCTTTGTACGTGTTTAAATGTTTCTTTGGGATGCCATAGAGAAAGGGGGGAGGACAGTCCTGAGGTCAAGAGACCATCACCACTGGGAGATCTGGTGGATCTTCCCTCGCGACGTGTCAATGTAAAATCTGTCTATTTTGTTGATGTGATTATAAATTTGTGGTGAAAGTGTGCATCACCACGGGCCATCTGTTGTCCAAGTTCAAACGTGTATCACTGCCTTAGTATTTTGCCGGTTTGAGATTGTTGTGCTCTAAATCCGTCTCTATTCTGCTATCTCTTACAGTGGTGCGAGCAAAAGTGGTCGAGGCTGCCGTTTCAGTTTTCGCTTGACATTAATTGCTGTTTATAATGAATGCCACTATAGCCCCAATTGTGTTTTAATTTTATAGTTTTCATATAGAATTTATTTCATTCCTTCGTGTAAGGTTCTGAATACGTTAAATGTAAACTATTTAGTGTCCCAGGACAATGTGTAAAGATTTACGGCCCACAAAAGGAAACCAAAACCAAAACTGTGTACTGTCACATTTGTGTTAGCTGTTTAAAGTTAAAAGTTGTTGTGGTGGGTTTCAGGTATTCCCTACACTGGTGGAGACCAAGTGTTCCCACAGGATGTAATCCCCAGAATCTTTCTTCTTGTAAGGACATTTTTTTTACTATGAGGACGAAAGCATGCCTAAAAATCTTTTTTTTTTTTTTTTTTTTTTTTTTTTAATTGCAGACAGTTTTCTGCGAGGCTTGAGTTTAGGACAGAATGTACAGTTTGTAAAACGAAATCACTGTCTGTGAAGAGTACCCATAAAAATATGGAAATCCAACATTGTGTGAGAGTTTTAATCAGCAATGGTTTACATGCATTTTATTGCTTTCAAATTATATTGCAGTCTTATATTAATCTAGTTTATTTTAGTACGTCGCTTATTACATCCGAGATCAAATGGACACATCCAAGATGATATCATCGTGCTAATCATGATCCGGCTAATAATTGTGTTCTTCGAACACACCTGTTGTGTATGATTAGGTATCGCTGGATTGAGTTATCTGAGATAATTGCGCGTTCATAAGTTGGCTTAAAAGGGGATATGTATCGATAGTAGAACCATTGATCAGCAACGCTGCTATTGGCTGTTCAGCATGGCCAAAGAACGTGCCCAATTTTTCTCCCAAGCAGAACAAGAGCATTTAATGGAAGGTTATGCCGAATTCGAGTCGTAATTAAAACGACAGGGAACACTCTCAAAGTCTGCAAAAAAGCAGGAGAGAGGGCTGGCCAAAAAAGTAGCAGACAAATGAAATGCGTAAGTGCTGTCCATAGTAGATGTTTCTATCATTTTCTACAGTATGTGTTTTTGCATTTTAATAATTCAATATTTACTTTCTTTAATGTCAGAGCCACCACTGGACCCACTAGAACATGGGAACAAGTAAAAGTGAAATACAAGAATATTCTACAAAATGGTAGCCTTTAATTCATACTGTCTTTATTTTAAAAAGCCACTTTTTTCCCTTTTTTTTTTAAAAAGCCACTGTTAAATGATGTGTTTTATTTTAAAACTATAACAGCCACCGAGAAAAAGGCTGAAAAAAAAAACCTGGTGGTGGTCCTGCACCACCACAATATACCCAGCAGAGGAGCTGGCCCTTGGATTGAATGAAAAACCGAACCATTGTGGAGGCATCCCTGGGGGCAGCTCTTCCTCAGACCCAAAGACAGGGACCAGTAGCAGCAACCACCTTCATTATGGTAGGCTAAATTGAGCTTTCAATTCTGCCTTAGTACACTGTAAAATTATTTTGTTGCTGCATTAAATGGAAGTATAATCCAAATGGCTGGTACAGTCATTTCAACTCTTTGTGAAAGTGAAAACTTCTAAACTTTTAGTTAATACAAAAATATGTTGCCATGAGTAGTGATCACTTTATATTTTTTACAGTGTAGTTAACTTGTAATGGACCACCCCCCCCCCCCCTTAACTTTTTTGCAGTTTTACCATAATTACACCAACCCTTTTTTACCTTGTTCCCATGCAAGTGGTGGCTGAAGCATATGCAGTAAGTTGTGTTCTTTTTCTAACTTGCATAAAGGGAATAAAGTGCAACACTCTGTAATATCCATTTATTTCCATTGCACAGGACAGTGAAGAACCCTCTCAGAAGACTGTCCTTTGGAGAAGAAGAACATGTACAGTAAGTGCATACAATACCTTTACACTAATTTGTATGTACCTATTCTTGTGTACCTATTCTTTCTGTCTGCAATTTGAGTTGCAGGAGTCCACACCTAGAGAAAGGCCTACAGAAAGGCTTGCAGGAGAGTCTGCACAAAGAACTAATACAGAGGTGGACAGTGTTGTACTTTTACTTTTTATTTTTGTTGCATGAGGCATGTTTTGACCTTTTTTTTTTTTCTTTTACAAAATGACCAGGGTGACAATCCGTTCCCTCTATAAACGGCATCTTCAACAAAAAATTTAGTATTTTGAGCTGAAAAAAAACGCAAATTAAGGGAGGAGAATTGAACTTGACAACTTGAAAAAGAGAGAAAAAATTGCTCTAGAGATAGAGTTGCTTCAAAAGGACCTTCAGAGTGTAAGTGCTAATCCACCATTTGACACATAGTTATGTAAAAGTCACCAATACTACTATCTCTAATTGCAGGCAAAAGATGACTTGCTGGCTTTTCTTTATAAAAGAATTGTTTAAATACTAAACTCCGGGAACTAAGCATATTTGTCGTCTTTTATTACACATTCAAAAATGGTGTTCCACAATTCTGTCCCGTGCAGCTCTGCCACTAGGTTGGTCCAAGTGCACTGGCTGGAGGTCATCATCAGGCTGCACCCACCACCACAGGGATCCTCTCCTTTCCGATAGTGGCGATGTTATGCAATATGGGCACATGCAACAATTATGTCACAGGCCCTGTCAGGTGCAACCCCCAGACTTTTCAGACACTGAAATCTTTTTCTTTAGTTGCCCAAAGGTCATTTCAATGCGTGCCCTTGTCCTGGCTAGAGCTGCATTGTAAGGGTTTGTGGTCCAGGGTTTTGGTCAGGGAAGGGCGTCATAAAATACTGCCTCCAGGCATAGCCCCTGTCTCCAAGCAGGATCCCATCAAAAATCCCTGTATAATGGAAAAATGCAGTGTTTGTTAGGCTCAGCATGTGCATGTTGTGTGTGTGTAATACTGTGAGCTTGACATTTATGTTCCCTTACCACGTTCAAATAATGTGCATAAATGTGACTCTCTGAAAATTCTTGAGTCATGCACTGATCCACCTGGCTAATTTTGCTTCCACATTTGTGATATGGAACATAGAGTCACACACCATCTGTGAGATTTTAGTCAGTCAACTGCATACTTTTTGATTTTCATTCCTTTTTTTTAATGTAATAAATTACTAATCTGGAATATTATAAATTGTAATAGTAACTTACCTGCACATTTACACTGTGAACCCCCTTTCGGTTCACAAAATCTCCTTCATTTGGGCCAGGTGGGGGCCTTGATGAGGATGTGTGTGTGCAGTCTATGGCACCAATCACGTTAGGGAAGCTTGAATGACACATACTGTTAGTCATACTTTTTGGCATGGTCATGATTGCATGTCATTAACGATTATAAATGTACCTGCAATAGCGAAAAAATTCTGCTTTACAACCTGGGGTCTTAAGTGGCTTGGGAATACCACAAAAAAAACCCCTAAAAACTGCTTGAGTGCCAGGTAAACTTTGCGAATGGCACGACAGACAGCACTTTTCACTAAGTTCTCTGCGTCTCCAATAGTATAAAGGAAAAGTGCCACTCGCAAAGAATCTCAGGGCAATGCACACAGTCTGTGCAGTTGTCAAAGCCCGACTCCTCCGTGTTGAACACTTAATGTGTGGTTTCCAACAAATTCATGATGTAAATGACACCCTCACGAGAAGAAAAACAGTATCTCTCAACAATTACACTTCGGGCTGGGCTAAAGGATCCTGTCTATCCCGCAATACCCGATTAATTTGAAAAAGCTCTGCGAATTATTCTCGCACCTTCCGCAACAGCTCACCGTCTCATGCTTGTGACACAGGTTGCTCGCGTAAAAACGGACAAGACATGGCTGCGACAGAACTTCCCATCTCCTCCGCTTATAAAGCCTCAATCTAATCCTGTTTACGTGAAATAAGCCTGCTCCCGAGAGCAGGTTTGAGCTTACGGACCTGTTGCTATGACAGCAAGTCTAGGATGAGCTTCGAAGAACCAAACGATCCAAGATCATGCCAAATAGTCAACAATCAAATCCAGCTAACTGAGTTAGCGACGTACGAAGAACGGGTCCCTGTACTCACTACAAATTTCCAGTGATCACTGTTGATATTGACAAAGGATAATGCTCTGTCATATGACTCAAAGCTCACCTATGATCATCACAGTCACTGTAGTGTTGGACGCTTGAACATTTTGAGTTTTCTTGAATTCGCTTCATTCGCATTTGAAACTCGCTTCACAACAGATGCGAATTCGCATCATGGGAGGGTCTTCTGCCAGTTGAGTTCACGCAGCATTTTGATTTCAACCACCATTTATTTTCGGATAATTTTCTAAATATTACTGTTATCGTGTCATGAAATGTATTTTTAAAAGTATTTCAGACAAGAATGTAGTTGTTTTAAACTCAAATATGCGTTTTATTAATAAAGACAGCGCCTATTTAACTCAACTCGGCTAGTCCTTCTGACATTTGCCGCTGGCTCTGATGTCTCTTTAGTTGTTAAACATAAAATATAATTCATTTCGGGTTAATCTAACAGGTAATCTTTGGTCTTTATTCAATTAATCTATTAATATGTTAAAATGAAAATAAAAATAAAAAGAGGCAATACTGTTTGATATAATATTTAGTTTCATTGTAATGCAGATTATATAGGCCTACACATTTCCAACTATATTTCTGCGGCTATTTAACCCTTGTGCATTGTTCAAATTCACTATCCTTTCGTTATGTTCGGGATGAAAACATCCACTCAATTAAACTGCTGTAAAAATGTATCGGATAAAAATTGTTTTTTTTGCATAAATCTATTAATCAACCTCAGTCCTGATCAAAACTACCAAATGTTTAAAAAAATCCAAGATTTTTTAACTTTTTAATTGCCAAGTTCATAAATGATGTCACTGATTTGGGGGAAAAAACAATCAAAATGACTTATTTTCAATATAAAAGTAATTGTGGCTGTTTTTTTTTTATTTATATCACATTCTTTGGGCATGTCAACGATTAGTAACAACATTGGCTTTGCTATTTTTTTTTTCTCCCTCATTTATTGTTCGTGGCTGTTTTTGCCTCATTGACTTCCATTATAACGACATTTTTTGATTGTAAAGCCATGACACCATAAAATCATGCATTCTTGATGGTTGGTGGTTTCCCTGTTGGGAAGAGGTAAAATTTGTTATTTTTACAGTTGATCACTAGGTGGGACCATTAAACCTTTAGATAGGCCTGTGCAAAAAAAGCTTAGTTTCTGACTTGTATATGGAGCTATATGGAGTATAACAGCATATTATATTGTGTGTGTGTGTTTGAGAGAGAGAGAGAGAGAGTGTGTAAGAGAGACCTTTGCGCACTTACCTTGATGTATTTGAGAAAATCAAAATGTACACCTCTCTCTCTCAGAACTACATGGAGTAAACAAAAGTGTATTTATGCACCTGCTGCCTTTTAATGGTGGTGATAAGTAAAGACTAAACAAAAACAAAGTATGTGGATTTAAACACTTGCATGGCATCGTGCTGGTCTTTTGATGGTGAGAAGAGCAGCAAGCAACACGAGAAAGGGCTTGACTTGTACCAAAGTTTTAGAAATGATTATGCAGCTTGACCCCTCCAGCGAGCTGCAGTTTATTTGAAGTTGGTATTGCATTTTGGTTCATAATAAATTGTTCATAAATCTGATGCAAAGTAGATTTTTTTTTACAGAAAAATCCAGAAGTGTATCATTGAAGGATTTTAAGGTTTTAAACTGGCTTTACCATTAAGAAAAGACAAGCATTTCACACATAGGCCATCCGTACTTTTCACCATCAAAAGGCAGCAGGTGCATAAACACACTTCTTTTTTTTATTGTTTACTCCATGTATGTAATAAGTCATCACCAGACGGGGAATCCATCTTGCAAGCTTTATTGAACAACTCGTGGTCGTACAGGCAGGGATCAGTACCAGCAAACACAACAGTAGAGGTAACTAGAATCGTCGTCGAACACAGGCAATAGATCGGGGTAGCAGGCAATATTCAGAGTCCAATAAACAATCCAAGGTCAAGAGGCGGGCAGCAATGGTACAAGAGACGGCAAACAAACAGAACTGGTAAACAGGAAATCAAACAGGGGAAATAACGCTTGGAAATGTCAGCCGGAGCAAAACAAGACTTCGCGTTAGACTGATGGAGTTGTGCAGTTTATATAGCCGTACAAATAAGCTGCACCTGTGTGATGATCAGAGTCCGAGGCACGGGGAAGATGGGTATTGTGGTTGTGAATCAGTTTAAGTGAGTGTGGGTGCGTGAGAGTCAATATTCAGGAGATGGAGCCCTCTGCTGGCCAGTAGCGGGAATCACGGGGTTCGTCTCCGTGACAATGTAGTTCTGAGAGCTGAGGTGCATATTTGGCTTTTTTCAGATACATCAAGGTAAGTGCACAAAGGTCTCTCTCACACTTTCTCACTCTCTCTCTCTCTCTCTCTCTCTCTCTCACACACACACACACTATTATTTGTTTTTATATTTCTTATACAAGCCAGAAACTAAGCCTTTTTTTGCACAGGCCTATCTAAAGGGTTAATGGTCCCACCTAGTGATGAACTGTAAAAATAACAAATGTTACCTCTTCCCAACAGGGAAAACCACCAACAATCAAGAATCTCACACACACACAAACACTATAATTTGCTGTTATACTCCATATAACTCCTAGCCTGGGTGCCAGCCCGAACCCCGCCTACAACATTTTTTGGACGGGAAGTTCGGTCTGGACTCGATCCATTGAGGAGTAATTATGCTCGGCTCCCAGAAGGCCGAGCCAATCAAATTGCCAGGGCGGGCTTTAATCGATGATGGACAGGCTATCTGCGCTTACGTAAGATAGGGCGTCTTGGAGGGTAGGCTCATGATCTCTTTTCTCTGAAGCCTCAGATGAACACGCTTCTTCAGCCTTGTCTGTTTCGTCGTCTTTCCATTTTTTTAAAGTTAGTCAAGTCGCGTTGCAACCGTGTAATAAAGTTGAGACAGGGCCGACAAATGCGATAAGATTTATTTTCATTATTGTCGAGATCTAATCCTAAACAGAGAACTTGTTCGTATATACATGCACCTTTTGTGTTTCTCTCAAAAATGTTATTCGTGCTTGTAAGTATTCCGCAAATTCTTAAATTCTTTTTACAACAGCGGCAAAGATTGTTTACACTCATTACTTTCCTACTTCTTCCAGTTCCAGCGTGCGTGCGTGCAGTTGAACTCTGTTGACCAACTATGTGTTGCTCAACATACGTCACTTACTGCGTTGCTCTGATTGGTTGTAGGTCTATCCAGTTGAGTGCAGAGTTTTTTTTTTTTACTGGTTCGGTTAAGACATGCCCCATAATTCAAGTGCAATGGAGCAGTATCAGACTCACATTCTGCCTAGAATATGAGTATGACGAAGTCAGGCTATATAACTCCATATACAAGCAAGAAACTAAGCTTTTTTTGCACAGGCCTATCTAAAGGTTTAATGGTCCCACCTAGTGATCAACTGTAAAAATAACAAATTTTACCTCTTACCAAAAGGGAAAACCACAAACAATCAAGAATGCATGATTTTTATGGTGTCATGGCTTTGCAATCAAAAAATGTCGTTATAATGGAAGTCAATGGGGCAAAAACAGCCAGGAACCATATATGAGGGAGAAAAAATTAAAATCTAATGGTGTACAAAAACTAACAATGCATCAAAGACAATGTTGTTACTAATCTTTGACATGCCCAAGACTGTGATAAAAAAAAAATATCCAGTCCACAATCACTTTTTATATTGAAAATATGTCATTTTGTGTTTTTTCTTTCCCAAATCAGTGACATCATTTATGAACTTGGTAATTAAAGAGTTAAAATCTTGGATTTTTTTTAAACATTTGGTAGTTTTGATCAGGACTGAGGTTGATTAATAGATTTGTGCAAAGAAATTAGAAAAAAATATTTATCTGATACATTTTTACAGCAGTTTAATTTAGTGGATGTTTTCATCCACAAACATAATGAAAGGGCAGTGAATTTGCCCACAGTGTATTTTTGAGGGTTTTTTTACATTTTCTAAGCATTTTCCCAAAATATGTGTAAAAATAAGATTTGTCACCAAAAATCATTCCATTTGCTGAAACACAGGGAAAGTTTTGGCCAAAATAAGACTCAACTTTACCCCCTAGTGGACGAAAACGTCCCCAACAACACATAAGGGTTAATATGTTTAAATGAAAACTAAAGGAGGCAGTGGTGTTTTTTGTTCAAGTTTAGATTTGTTATAGTTTTCAAATGATAAATTGAGCCACTGTTTCTATAAAAGTATGAAGATGTATCATACAGCTCCAGGTATCCACATACAGCAACGATGGTTTTGTCCTACATTGTTGTTTCGGATTTCTGCCTCTGCCTTCTACGTCATAATCATGTCACTACTAGAGCAAGCTCCTGATTGGTTAACGCATTACACGCGTTGAAACGCTCATTTCGTGCCACGGGATGTCTATCCGCGTCTTTGCATTGACTTAACATGTTAATCACTCGCCCTTAATGCATTTGCGTCTGGTGTGAACGCACCATTAAACACTGACACAACCAACTCCGTGTACGGATTTCTGTTAGGGAAAGATTGCAAATTAATTTGTTGCATGACTTACCTGTTCGTAAACACTCATGTCTCATAGGCCCCATTTACACTGCATGGTTCAAGTGACCCAATTCCGATTTTTTCCTCTCATGTAGCACAGATCAGATATGACCGGTGAACGTGTAAGCAGGAAAAAACCGCATGGATTCCGATTTTCTCAGATCGGATTCAGGCCTCATTCATATGTGGTAATAAATCGGATATGAATCGGATACATGCATTTGCGTGTGCCATGTAAGCAGACAAATCGGATATTCCCCAGTAAATGCAAGTCGTACGTCATTAAAAAATGACGTCAACTCAGGTGGACACCACCAACTGAGATCACATGACTTATTATAGACGCGATGGAGGACGAAGGATACAGACAGTGGAGCAATGCAGAGGTTTCGTGTATTTTAAGTCTTTGGGGCGAAGAGACAGTGCAGGCAAAAATGCAGGGTTGTTACAGAAATAAATCTAATAAATCGTGTTTGAAGACATTTCACGAGATATGGGGAGGCACAGTTTAAGCGCTTTTTTCTCCGCCGCGCCGTACGAGACCAATGTTTTGCTGATTTTTTTTTTTGTTGACTTTTCAAAATATTGTGGAAAGCAAAACACTGTATAATTTTATTTGCTTCTGCATCCATTGCATTTTGTGCTGGTTTACTTTCTTTTCCGGGTCATAACGTCTACGTTTGGTAGTTTCAGCAGTGTATAGTGTAAATGCAAAAATCGGATACGGGTCACTTTTAAAAGATGGTGTAAGCAGGTCATCAAAAAAATCAGATATGGTCAGAAAATCGGATTTGGTCATCAAGACCTGCAGTGTAAATAGTCTGACACTGCATTAGCTAAAAAGTTAGGGGTGGAATACTATGCTCATTTCTCAGCATCTCGCATACTGGAAGAGCTGGAGCATGACTGCCACTTCCAGGCCAAGTGAGTGCTTAATACAACAATCTCATGCTGGAAACTACACCCCAGAAAAAAGAAGCCTGTGTCATTATACCTTGATGCAACAGCAAGTGATGAACCAGGATGCTAAAGGCTACTTCGGTTTAAGGGTGTGTGCAAAAGGGGTTCACTTGGAAATGCTCTATGTAGGCAGGCATGTTAAAGAAGTTGTTGTCACACCGTTTAGGGCAGGGGTAGGCAACATCGGTCCTGGAGTGCCGCTGTCCTGCAGAGTTTAGCTCGAACCCTAATCAAACACACTTGAATAAGCTAATCAAGGTCTTCAGGATTACTAAGGCTACAGGCAGGTGAGGGTTTTTTTTTTAGGGTTAGATCTAAACTCAGCAGGACATCGGCACTCCAGGAATGACGTTGTCTACCCCTGGTTTAGGGAAACGATGTGTGTGATGCATTTCCAGGACATTTTCATGTACTTGCATGTACTTTACCTCAAGCAGTAACCCAAAGCATGTTTTCATTTAAGCTTTGTATGATATTTACAGGGATCAACTCTTGAACAGGTGTTGATCTTAGTCTTTTGTAGTAGACCTGCTTTACACCCTGAGAAATAGCTCTAGCTACATAGAGTTTCTGTTTTCTGTCTTTTGTAGAAATAACAATTCTGAATTTTAACGGAACAAGCAACACCTTTCTATATTTGTTTTTTTCTTGATAGCTCGCAGCCTTCTCAGAACCAGGAGCAGAAGATTCTGAACTTTCCCTTTCAGGTTCACTCCTTGATTCTTCATGTTGCAAACCTTCTGTGTGTCTTTTTTTGTTACATGACATTTCATTTTATTCTGAAACAATGTGTCAGACTCACTTATGGCACTCCTACACTGTCTGGGATGTCAAAATCACTATTCTTTGACTCAACATTACTGTCTTGTGATTCCTTTTCATCTGATTGAGTCTCTTCTGCTCTCAAATGGCAGGCTGGCTGTTTTGTGTCACTCATTGGTTCTCACTCAGGAGCCTCAAGATCAGGATGCTGTAACTCTGACTCTGGCTTGTAAAAATACTTTTGTTCCTCTGTCCCATAGGTGACCTGTCTGTGTCTCTCTTACTCACAGTTTCTTCAGTTTACAGTCTGTGCTTTGCTTGTCTTCATCTGCCTTGGGAGAACTTTCTTCTTTTTGGCTCTGCACTTCAAGTGTATTGATGTTTTTGATATATAACCACTTTCTATTTTTTTAGTGTCATGATAAAATATTTTAGTTTTATCAACACTTGGTCCTTTACCCTTACACTAAGATGGAACGGAAAATTGAAAAAAGAAAGGGTTGTGTAAATTCAATCACACAACACAGACCTGTTAGAAGTTGAGAAGATTTTGATGAATCCTACAGACAACAACAGGAATGAAGGGGCGAGAGTCAGGAATTATTTCCCAGATAGGCAATTGTTAATTCAGTCAGAACACTGGTGAAAGAGAAGAGGGAAAGTAGCTTTACTGAACAAGAAATTTACAGACTGAAGAAAACTGTGCAAAAGCTAAAACCGAATATACAGATTGGGACAATCAGGGGCGGCGCTAGGGGTGGATTTTTTTCAGTAAAGCCCTGAATGTTTTTATTACCATGCCTTGTACGCATTACCACTAAGTTTTCATGTGCATTAAAATAATTTCTATTACAAACCATGGGTTTGCTCTCTGCGCATCCAACAGTGTCTACTTGCGTTGAGATTCACCCTGACAAGAACCGCCCACTGAGACGCGTACTTCTGACTGACGTGTAAACTGCCCAACCATCGATTAAAAGTTACAGCCGCTGCTTCAAGTATCTGTAGCTTACTGAAAAACTTATTACTATAATACCACTTTTGAGTATATATTCAGAATGTTTAGGGCTTAAAAGTCCTGCTTTTTGCTTAAAGGGGTGGTTGATTGCGATTGCACTTTTTTAACATTAGTTAGTGTGTAATGTTGCTGTTTGATCATAAACACTATCTGCAAAGTTGCAGCGCTCAAAGTTCAATGCGAATGGAGGTATCGTCTTTTAAAATTCTGTCAGTTTAATGCCTACAAAAACGGCTGGTAAGGGACTACAACGAGCTTCTTCTCAGGTCTGTTACGTCATGAACCCAGATAAACCCTGCACCAGGGAACACGCAACAGAGGGGGCGAGGCCATGTTGTGCTGCTTTAGAGAAGAGGAAGAGAAGACTATCAGTGCACATAAAAATCTGTTCATATATGAATCTCGATTCTGTCTTCTAACGATTCTACACTCTTAGAAGAAAAGGTTCTATCAGGTGCTTCATATACGGAACCCCTAAAATGTTCCGTCTAGAACCCTTTAGGGGTTCCAATCATGGGATCATTATTTGGATTTAATTTTTGTTTTATTTTAATAAAATTATAAGACTTAAACAGCTCATATAGCTATTTTATCACTAAAAACTGAAATAACAATAAGCATAACACATCAAGGTGTTGTGTGATCATTTAAGACACTTTTATTAGCATTTACAATGACAAGCAATGTATAACACAGCAGTTCACAGTGCAACAGTTACAGGGATTAACATAAATCAAGTTTTCTTTATCTATTCATATGTTTTATTATTTTAACATCTCTAGAATACCACTCTCCATTTTAGAAATAGTTTTTCAACCCCCTTCACCTTATCACCCATCCAACATCAGTCACAAATATATGTTGATTGCTAGAATCCACTGAAGTGTGTGATTGTGATGTGTGTCCTAACAGCGCTCTGCACAGACAGCAGTGGAGGACAGTGAGAGGATCTTTACTGAGCTCATCCGCTCCATTGAGAGAAGCCGCTCTGAGCTGATACGACTGATCAGAGATCAGGAGAAGACTGCAGTGAGTCGAGCTGAAGAACGACTGGAGCGACTGGAGCAGGAGATCAATGATCTGAGGAGGAGAGACGCTGAGCTGGAGCAGCTTTCACACACACAGGATCACATCCAGTTCCTGCAGGTAACACAGATCTACAAGAACACGATCATCATAGTGGACTCGAGCGAGATCCTGCTGTGACAGAGACTCACAGAGAAACACAACAGTGTGTTACTATATAATCATCAGTCAGACTCTCATCTGATCTTCTTCTTCTGAAAGAGACGCTTCTTACAAACAGCTTTCAGCTCTGGAAATCTCTTAGGAATCATTTCTCTGAGCTTCTCTTTCTTCTGGAAGATATATTTAGCTGTCAAACACTAGCGCCACCAACAGCTCAAAACATCGCTAACGTTTCAGATTTTTATCTCATATTTCCTTCTGATTTACTACGCCATGATAAAATCTTTGTTAATCAGTAAATGTTTAATTTCTGAAACCACATCTAATTCACTGTTCGAGTTGTTCGTGACTGTACATCATGCTTTTACACTTTCACCTTAAATTAGCATTCTGCTGCTTATGGCAAAAAAGGTCTGCAAATTTCTCCATATCAATATTTCTCCATATTAGTAACTGATCGTATGAAGAGGGTTTCTTAGCATCATACAAGAGTAAAAACTCTTCTCCTGACAATAGATGATCATTTAATGGCAAAAGTAATCCTTCTCTTGCTTTTTTAAATGAGATTTGTACTGTTTAAGGTTGCTCGGTGATTTTCACGTTCTAGGCTGCGGCTGTGACGGTCAGCGTAGACGTAACATTTGCAGCTGGAGCTTTTACAGAGACGACGGAGATCTACAGGATGACGTGGGGATCATGTTCATATAGTGTGACCAGCAACAACCACAAAGGACTATTAAAAAAGATTATTTTACCGACACTATAGAATTTCATTATATAACTTTAATTTGTTTTATCCACATTGTCTTCGGCGCTTTCCCGACCGTGTCATTGCTAAGTGTTTGGGAGTGATGTGGTCTGGCCTGTGTGTGTTCCATGCACCATCGGTGGATACTCTGTCAAATCAAGAGGTTTATGTCAGTTCCTGTCCTCTTTATTGTAAGTCAAATGCTGATTGGATTAGAATTGGTGACACTCTGGGATGGGTTCCTATAAACATACTTCATTTGCATGCTTTGTTTAAGCATGGTCATCTCCCAGCTCCTTTGTGTCCATCTCTCAGCTCTGCCTCCTTAAATGTATATAAGCCACAGTGTACCGCTGCCTGGGGTAGACTTTATATGACTGCAGCGCCACACAACACACTCTCAATAAGAGTCCTGCTGAAGATACGCCACAGTCTCCTGGTCTTCAGTTTCCTGCAGCACCTCCCATACGGAAAGGTAATATATTCACATATATGTGAAGCACTGTTAAATATATTGAAATATATTTTGAAAATATATTTTAAAAATACATATGTTGCGTGTGTGTGTTACATTATATTCATGCCTCAAATAACTTTTAATCAATATTATATTATATTATATTATATTATATTATATTATATTATATTTGTAATATATTCTAATTCTATTTAGGCCTACTATCAACTTAATATGTTATCAAGTGTCAGGACAAGTTTATAAATTTTATGTACTATGTAAACGCTGTGTAATGAGTTTGATGGGCGCGCGCGTTGAACATTCGAGGCGAATTTAAACTGTGGAGGGAGTTACCATGGAAACGGGGCGGCAACTCAGCTGACAAGTAGCAAATCTCTCCGTCTCTCACTGTTGTTTTTACTGCTTTCAGGTAAGTTTAGTCCCTAAAATTACACAAATAATACATACAACTTTTCCTGACACTTTCGTACATGTAATTGACACGCTTCTGTTGAATATTTACTTTACAGAAATGGTTCAGTGTCAAGGGAATAAGTCCGTTAGCATCACAACCGTGAGCTAACAGAGGCTAACTATAAGAGGTAAGCTAGCTATAGATTTGAGCTCTTATTTATGAAAGTTTGGGATTTTAATCACATATTTTGTGTAGATGAGTTTTTTTTTTTTATAGCTTTGTAAATGTTTTGCTGGCAATTTGTTAATGGATGAATTAAAAAAAGCGAATTAATTTTAATCTTTCTGTATAATTTGTAATTGTTCTGTATTTAACGCTTTAAAGAAGCATTATGAAAGCTGTATGGAACGCAGTTTGTCCCGTATTTAAGGCATATGCCGTATGACCACCTAGACTATACGAATACCAAACTCTAAGCTGAGAATCTATTTTTCTTTTTTGACAGGTGTTTGATTTGTGAGCATAGCCGTTCGAGGGAGGCTTTAAGACCAAGCGGAATCCTCTGCCGGCTGCTCGCTCCCGCTTCACAGCGAGCGCGTCTCGTGCTAACGGAGTTAGGTTTTTTTAACGTCCGCGTTTCGACTTCAGCTAACAGTTAATCAGTCTGGGAGAATGCAAACAATGTGATTCCAACATCCAGCCATGCAAGAAAACGTGCATTTTACCTGAGGGAAGACGTAATCAATAAGGAAGGTCGTCTTTCTTTAATGTAGGTAATGTTGTTAAATACCTAGATGAAACAATTTATATTTAAATAACTTACAGCGTAAGTGTCAAGCACCCAAAGCAGTCCATTAATTCTAAAGTTATCCTTAATTGAAAAATAAGCATTTCCATTTGTACTGTAGTAGGAATACTGTATAGCTATTACACACACATAAATCAGAGTCAGAATGTGTTTTTTGCCCAGTTTTGTTTGGAATTAGGGTGGATTTTTTTTGTTGTCTCTAGATTTGTGTACATAGAGACATGAACAACACACAGATAATAAAAAAATAAGATCTGAACAGATAATTAAAAATTTGATAAAATAAAGAAAAAACTGTAATTTTGTGAAATAGCCTATTATTGCAATTTAACATAACAGTTTTATATTTTAATATACTTTAAAATATAATTGATTCCTGTAAAGCCATGCTAAATTTTTAGCATCATTATGATCCTTCAGAAAGCATTAAATTATGCTGATTTATTATCAGTGTTGGAAACAGTTGTGCTGCTTAATATTTTTCGGGACCTGTGATATAATTTAAGGATTCTTTGATAAATAAAAAGTATAAATAACAGTATTTATTCAAAATATATTTTTTGTGTGTGTGTGTGTGTGTGTTAAATATACACTACTGGTCAGGACATTTCTTTTTCTTTTTTTTAAAGAAACTTTTAGAAAACTTTTATTCAGCAAGGATTACGGTGTTAAATGGATAAAAAGTGATACTGTTAGAATATTGTCAATTTCTATTTTGAATAACTTCTGTTGTTTTTAACTTTTTATTTTATTTATGGAAAACAGGTTCCAAAAATATTAAGCAGCACAACAGTTGATAATATTATCAACACTGATAATAACTCAGCATATTAGAATGATGTTCTGAGTAATGATGCTGAAAATACAGTGCTGCGTCACAGAAGTAAATTAATAAAAATGATATTTAAAAGTATAATAAGAAAGGAAGCCAATATTAGAAATTGCAATAATATTTCACAATATTACTATTTTTGTGTATTTTTGATCAACTAAATACAACCTTGATGAGCATAAGAGACTCCATTAAAAAAACATTACAAATCTAAACGATATATACCCGTATATATATATATATATATATATATATATATATATATACATATATATATATATATATATATATATATATATATATATATAATGTATGTATACAATATATTTCACCTATATCGTCAAGCATCTTTAAAACCTAAAAACGTAATTTCTGTTTTCTTATGATTTTTTGTATGTTCTGTACATTATTCTTTCTCTTTTCTGCATTTCACCTCTGCTGTAGTTTATTTCTAATAAATCTGACATTGTATACTACGTATTGTTGGCTCTCTGACACATTGTTTATTTTCCTATATTCTTCCATGCTGATGACCGTGCAGCAGAGTTGGAGTGGACCTCTTGTTGAAGAACTTCTCCAGGCACTATGAACCATCTGACTAGTAAGAAAAACCTCAAACATTCAGAAGTTTATCAGATATTAAAAATATGTGTCAAATAAATATCAAATATTTTTTGAGTCCTGTATGTCTTACAAGGCCATCCTGTTTAACACTGCACTGAGTACACTACAATCAGAGAGGTACAACATAATTCAAAATGAGACACAGATGATAATAAAAAAAGTGCTTTGAAATGAAAATTAATACTGGTTAGACAGAACCGAGTACTGTGACTGTGCCTCACTTCAAAGTGAAACAGTCTGTAATGGTCATCTGCCGTGCCAGATCGATGGTGAAGGTGGGAATTATAAGTACGATTTTCTAAACTTTAAATGTAGTAAAGTGTTTGTTCAAGTAGACTTTGTTGCTTGTGGGAACCTCACACAAGCCTGAAAGGTGCTTTAAACTTAAAATCTTATTTGCACTCTTGAAAACTGTTCACCGAAGACTAAATTTCAGTCCAGCAGAATTTTCTGCACACTTCACCACCAAGATCAAAATGAGCATTGTGAATGTAAAAGCTTCACGTTACATTTATAACCACCATTGTTAATATTTGAATTATATTGAATTATATTATGCCTTGAAAATGGACAATACCGGATTTTTTGACCAAACATACAGTATTTAGAGTTCAGATCGCACTATACGTGGAGAATAATGCACATTTTTTTTAAAAAAATGGCATTTATCAGTTTTTGCAAATGAACTTTTCACACTTGCCATACTCCACCAGGGTGAACGAACTGACCAAACAAAACAAAATTGGTGGCAGTGTGAAATGACCATAATGCTGTATGTTAGGTGTGAGATCATTAAACTTGGTTTGCTATAATACATCTATGCAGTGCACCAGTGTGAATCATAATTTCCCCCACATTTTCTGTATATCCATAAAGTCATATCTATTGCCGCGTTTCCACCGAAATTACCTGGAACAATTGTACCAGGAACTTTTTTCCCCAGGAACTATTTTCCCCCACAGACCTGTTGCTTTCAGCGTTTCCACCGCAGTCTAAAGTACCGTGAAGATTAGGCAAATAGTCTGTTGACGTAAGCCTGCGCGTGTTTCTCAATACAGAGTATGCAAATTTTGGACTTGCATCCTCGGTAGTTCGGACCTTGCGAGTTCAACTCGGGAGTGTGATCTCTCGCGGACGAAATGATGCAAGTCTGGTAATTCTGCAAACATCAGCGTACTTAACATCAGTCAGCTTGCCTTGGCTACTGCAATTTTTCCTCACTGTTTATTTACAATAAGACGAAATAAGCTATGATATCAAATACCACTGCTTCCTTTCGTTTTCATTTAAACATAATAATAGCCGCAGAAATGTACTTCGTTCAGGGAAATGTGTATATATACAGCCTACAATACAATGAAATGAAATATTTATATCAATTTCCTTTTTATTTTCATTTTAAAGGGTTAGTTCAGCTAAAAATGAAAATTATGTCATTAATGACTCACCCTCATGTCGTTCCAAACCCGTGAGACCTCCGTTCATCTTCGGAACACAGTATAAGATATTTTAGATTTAGTCCGAGAGCTTTCTGACCCTCCATTGAGAATGTATGTACGGTATACTGTCCATGTCCAGAAAGGTAATAAAAACATCATCAAAGTAGTCCATGTGACATCAGAGGGTCCGTTAGAATTTGTTGAAGCATCGAAAATACATTTTGGTCCAAAAATAACAAAAATGATGACTTTATTCAGGATTGTCTTCTCTTCCGGGTCTGTTGTGAGCGCGACTGCTGTGGCTGTTGACGTAGGACGCTGCTGACGTGTTTTCTGGTGCACCCAATAACAAAGATAACACATCAGCAGCGTCCTACGTCAACAGTCACAGCAGTCAGTCGCACAATTGAATGAAGACCAAAGATTACCTGTTAGATTTACACAAAACTAATTATATTTTAAGTTTAACCACTAAAGAGACATCAGAGCCAGCGGCACATATCAGAAGGACTAGCCGAGGTGAAAGTGCTCTAGGCGGATACATAAGCAATGAGCTCCCACTGATCACGTGGAGCTGACCGTCTCCGAAATCGGCAAAACAGATTTTTAAATAGGCGCTGTCTTTATAAATAAACCACAGATTTGAGTTTTCAACAACTACATTCTCGCCTGAAATACTTTTAAAACTACATTTCATGATACAATAACAGTCATATTTTGAAAATTATCCGAATAAATGGTGGTTGAAATCACAATGCTGTGTGAACTCAACCAATCAGCATGTTTAGCGCTCAAGTCCCGCCCCCTAAAGTTCCGGACCTTTGAAAAAGTACTACCTCGTGAGCAGGGACTTTCTGAGGGGCATTTTTCTACCCGGAACTTTATTTAGATCCTGGTTCCTGCTGTGGAAACACACCGTGTACCAGCCCGAAGTCCCTAGTTCCTGGGTAAAGTTCCAGCGGTGGAAACGCGGCTTATGTCCTAGTCTTCTTTCAGTGGTTAAGATCCAATATTTTTTTATGACGGACACAAGTTTCAGAGGCATTGTGTAAACGTGATTGACACAACGTGAGGTCGTATTTATTTTTTAATGTGTGAAAATATCTGACTATAGTGTGCAGTGACCTTAAAGGTTAAGGGTACAAACACTTGACCAGAATCATGTCAAGTAACAACTGACTAATCCAAATGTTTTTTATCTTCTTTCTTGTTTTGTTTTGTTTTGCAGATGCTGTCATGAAAAGGCAACTGCTGGACACCTGGGACAGGCCATCAGTTCCAAGTTGGTGGAACTGAGGTTTCAACTGAAGAAAAAGGAGACCTGTTAGAGTTTAGAGTTGTCTAATAGAGAGGGTGAAGGAAGAACATCCAAACCCTGCCCCTGCTTCCTTCAAGATTTTTATGGATTTATATAATGGTGTTTTTTCGTAAAGTAAAGACAGTGGCAAAATTAACGACACTACTTTGTTTTGTTCTACAAATTAAACCACACACACACTCCAAAAACACCAATTTTGATACAATTTGCATTTGCAAGAAAAAAAAAAATCAAAGTAGTGTCATGTTAATTTTGCCACTGCCTTTACTTTATGAAAAAACACCATTATATAAATCCATAAAATCTTGAAGAAATCAGGGGCAGGGTTTGGATGTTCTTCTTTCACCCTCTCTATTAGACAACTCTAAATTTTTTTTTTTTTTTTTAACACAGACTTTATTTAAATTAAAAAAAAAAAACTTCTCTTCAAGAATTACTTTTCAGGTTTTAGCATCATCCTTTAGTATTCATAATAGCAATTTCAGTAAAGTTGCTGGTTTGATTTATGTTTTAATTGTGCAGTTTATGTGCATTCTGTTCTTTTGTCAATGTCAATAAAATTCTTATTTTTCTATAGTAGGTGTTATGTCATCAGAATATACTGCTCATTTTTGCAAGTGAATTTATACTGTCACAGTTTTTAAGTTGCATTGTCTGGGGATTTGTAAATATTTCAGTCTCCAATTTCTGTTCAGTATTTGAATGTTTAAATTCATATATATATATATATATATATATATATATATATATATATATATATATATATTTACATGTACTGAAATGTAATATGTTAACAAATATTAGAAATTAATACATAGACATATATTACAAATTAATATATTTACATAGTCTGATATCTTAATGTATTTACATATATGGGAAATAAATATATGTAAATATTTACAATATAAAATATATTTACATATATATAAATGTAATATATTTACATGTACTGAAATGTAATATGTTAACAAATATTAGAAATTAATATATAGACATATATTCCAAATGAATATATTTACATAGTCTGATATCTAAATGTATTTAAATATATGGGAAATAAATATATGTAAATATTTCCAATAAAAATATATTTACATATGTTTAATATATGTGGAAAATATTAAAAAGCGGCCAAAATCAAATATTTAAATATGTTTTATAAAATATATGTAAATATATTTTAAAATATATTACAAAAATATATTTTCTTCTATTTAAATTTAAGATATTTCAATATATAAAAATGTATTATTTTAAATATATTTCGATCTATGTGACTTCTGTATGGGCTAATACTTACTTACTTATTTTTGAAACTAGAACATACTAAAGACTGTAAAATAAAGAGAGACCTTGAATTTTAATATAGATTTAAAGTGTTAAAATATATAAAAATGTTGTATTCCTGCAGAGTTTGGCTTCAAACCTCAGCCAAGTTATAAGAAATAAAAAAGCTTGTGTATATTTTATCATTTTTATTATTTAGCATTCTATTACTATGTCTTTAAAGCGGGAAAATAACTGTGAAACGTTTTTAAGGACGAAAGTAAATGTACTGGTTCTTGGACAATCATCATTTTTAGATATTATAAAACGCTATATCATACACTCCTTTTAAATTTAATTTTTAAATCACAGTTCCTATTTGCATTTTAATCTAATTTGTATCTGGCATGGTTTCTGCATTGAAACATCACACTCTTTGTTTCAGCTGAAAACATTTCTATTAGTCTAGTAGCCAGCCCATAGGGCTCCATTATGAACCCGGAAATGTTGAGTACACCAAAGTTTTATTGCAGAAATGTGAACTATGGGTCCCCCAACATACAGAAACTGCCAGATGCTAATTTGCATATGTTGAGCAATTTCCATAATTAGCATTATTAGCATTATTAGCTTAATCGTCCATTTTGACCACATATTTTGCACTGAATGGCCAATTTCTACAATAGAATTACAATTCAAAATGGTAATTCTATAACAAATTTGGATAAATTTAGACATTTTTTATTAATTTCGGACAAAATTTTAGGCTATTTTCATGGTAAACAAAATAATCTAACATTTCAGAATCATGAGTGCTCTTGTGAATGTTGATGCATTGTTTTCAGGGTGTAGAGAGGCTGAATCCCCTCCTGACACTTTTGAAGATTCAAAATTGCTTTTTGGATAAACAATGAACCTTTGTTAGGCTGAATGTTATGCATTTCTGGATGAAAAAGCAATGCGGGTATTTGACATAACTTGGATCCTGCAACTGTACGATACATATTAATGGGGTAGCTCTTTAAGACACCCAATGAGATGACATTACCTAAGCCCATCACCATGTGTGATCAACGAACTATGTACAAATATACACTATATACATGCCATACAAGACAGGCACTGCAAGTCGCTAGGGCAACGGGGACCCAATTAAAACTTCGCCAGACGCAAGAGTTAAAACTGAGTCTGGGCAACCCGGGTCAGCCCACCAGACGCAAGGCTAACCAAGAGGGCTTCACCTCCACACCACGCCAAACATGTAAATATTCAGTATATACATACCATACAAGACAGGCCCCGCAAGTCGCTAGGGCCATGCCAGAATGGCAGAAGGGATGTCCAGGTTGGTCGGCAAGTCGCAAGATCCAACGAGGACCCAATTAAAACTTCGCCAGACGCAAGAGTTAAAACTGAGTCTGGGCAACCCAGGTCAGCCCACCAGACGCAAGGCTAACCAAGAGGGCTTAACCTCCACACCACGCCAAACATGTAAATATTCAGTATATACATACCATACAAGACAGGCCCTGCAAGTCGCTAGGGCCATGCCAGAATGGCAGAAGGGATGTCCAGGTTGGTCCGCAAGTCGGAAGATCCAACGAGGAACCCGTTAAAACTCTGCCAAACGCAAGAGTTAAAACTGAATCTGGGCAACTCAGCTGCACAAACTGAGTGGCCATGGCATGTGTTGTGCGGCAACCATTGGGTGTGAAGACTACAAGATCAAAATTATCACCCCAACTGTGAATAGGGCCAATGCACCTCTCCAGTCTTAATACCCGCAGGTACTTATCTGCATCATCTGAGGCATATTTGGCAGCTGACTTCCGGAACTGGAGGACCTCATCATATGTTACAACAAGACCATGTTCATTTAGGTTCCGAACCAGTTCTGAACTACCATACTTATGATGAAGTTTTACAGCTAGCCCCAAAGTTGTCTGATTCCAGCTTTTACTGATGTGCTGCTGGATGCATTGAGCAAGTGTGAGTGCTGGTTTGGTCACCGTTTCTTCCCTGGACACAAGACTGGAGACAAGTCTTAGGAGAGTTGGACTTGTATCTTGAATGACCCTTTCATGCGTAAAGCTGCCAAGGTCGTATTCACGAGGCAATGGAATATTCTGGACCTCTGCCTGCACTTTTCTGACAACCTTGTTGACATCATCATCGTCGTCATTGAAGAGGCCAGTTTGTCCTACTAATTTGAGTGATTTACCTATGTACTGCCTAAAGCCAACAATCGTCTGGCATCCTTCAACTCTCAGTACAATAACGGCATCACCATAATAATCACATAGGTTGGCTAGCATTTGCTTCCGGCACAAATTCCCAGAATTAGCTACATAAACATCATGTAACTCGGAGACAGTCCAAGTCACTGACTTGTTTGCACTCATGTGGTCTATGACCGAAGCTAGGCAGCTGTCAGCTGGTTTACTAGCAGTTGCACTTGAGTCAATAGGTACCTTCCTGAAAGCATTGTAACACTTGGAGTGATAATGAGCATCAGCTGCAGGTAGGTCCATGATGCCATTCACCCGTAGCTTCACAACTTCTGCCCAATCATCCTGCCGTTCATCACATTTAGACAAAATCACATCTTTGAAGGATGGAAGGCCTGACCTATCTAAAGTCTGACATTTTTTATCTGGATTCCACCTGTTAGGATTTTTAGAGTCTTTTTCTTCACAAATAAGACCACAGATCAAGCACTGTTTTGAATACTCAAAGGCAGAGAGTTGAGAACGAATGATTCGCTTTCCGGGCTGACTCTGAAATGAGTCTGACTTGCGTTTGCTCACATTTCTAGAACGAGAAGTATATGAGCTGTAGCAAGATTTGTGACATAGCACAGAAGCTGATGAAGCACCATCAGTAGCAATAATGTTTGATAAAGTCTCATGTATGGCTGTGTCTCCGAGCTCCTCGCTCTTATTTAGCAGAGTAGCAATTCCTTTGGACCCAGATATTTTAAAGTCGCTATCTTTTCCACTGCATGGTGCAAACAGACACTTCTTTCCCGACATTTCGACGTAATCAAACGTCTCTCTTTGTTTTGAAAGTACTTAACCATAGATCCGAATGGTTAAATTAATACTCCACAACAACTTGAGAAAGCAGCAATAACAATGAATATCAACTGTTTTTAATCCTTCCCTGATCAAATCACAAGAAGTCTGAATTTTTAAAAAAGAAGAATACAAAAATTTTAAATTATGGTAACTAATTTTAGAACACCAGATTCACCCACAAAATTTATCTGAATAGAAATTCACAATGTACTGAACAATACTGTCATTATAACTCCTGTCCACCTTTTATCTTAATGTGAAAACATAAGTAATTTCAACATTAAAATGTCAACATTAAATCCCTTGACTGACTTTTGTACGAATATTAAGGCGATATAAGAATATAAAAATATTTGCAAGGTGAATTTGCTCCCTTGCTTTACAACATACTTATTATAACTACAACAGCTTATTTGCATAAAAACATGACTGGACCTCAAGAAATTTAAACAAATTGAGGTTATCAACATTCACATCAAAGAGCAAGAGTTCTTGTGATTCTGAAATGTGAGAATATTGTTTACCATGAAAATAGCCTAAAATTTTGTCCGAAATTAATAAAAAATGTGTCTAAATTTATCCAAATTTGTTATAGAATTACCATTTTGAAGTCTGAAAAAGCCAGAAATGAAATCAGCAGCCTCTAAAACCTCTAAAACCACTCACATATTGTAGAAATTGGCCATACAGTGCAAAATATGTGGCCAAAATGGACGATTAAGCTAATAATGCTAATTATGCAAATTATCCAAATTGCTCAATATATGCAAATTAGCATCCGGCAGTTTCTGTATGCTGGGGACCCATACTTCACATTTCTGCAATAAAACTTTGGTGTACTCAACATTTCCGGGTTCACCTAGTTGGCTACTAGACTATATGCACTACTGTAGTTGTAGACGAGACTTTGAACGGGACTTTTATTTTGGCGTGGCGCTGTGACGTCACAAGGCTGCGCCGGTCTGTTGTGCTTCGGCTGAAGAAAGGTTTGTGGCTTTAAGCATTTAAAGCATACGGGCTAGTTTTGTTATTACAGATGATGTAAAATGGCTTATTTATTATCGCATGTAACATTGCAGTGCTTCATCCAACATGTTTAGCCTTATTCAGGTGAGTAACGCGCACACACACACGAGTTACAGAAAAGGCACGTCTCATCTCGCTCCCTATGTAGTGAATCACTTTATAGTGAACAGTGGTGATGTAGGAACACGTCACGACGACACCTGCTGCTCGAACCTGTGCAAATACAGCGATAACAACAAACACGTGCCATAACTTTTGCAAACCAAACGCAAATGTTTTTTTGTTTTGTTTTTAAGTGGTAAATGCATCCTACGAATGAATAAACATGTACTGAATATGATAACTGTGATGACTACTGAACCAGGGCGCTGACTGAGACGCACTAGAGATTTAGTGTGGGTTTATTCTTCTGTAATTACTCTTATTACAAATGTAGATGTAGCTGTACATCTCTATGCGGACGATACTATTATATACAATACTGCTAGATCTCCGTATGAGGCATTAAATAAATTGCAGGATGATTTTACAGTTTTACAAAAAAAATTAATTAAATTAAAATTGGTACTAAACTCTAAAAAGACCATATTTATGTTATTTACTCATTCTAGGAATGTACAGGATTTGCCTTTAAATTATTGCTCTATATGACCAGAAAATTTAAAGTGTCGTGTTATAATTACTTAGGGTTTAAAAGTGAGCTTTTCATCTAATAAAAAACCCATGTAGATAAATTGGTAAAAAAGCTGAGAGTCAAAGTTTTTATTATGGAAATAAGGCTTGTTTTAATTTAAAGGCAAGAAAGGAACTTGTTGCTGCTACCTTCTTATCTGTTGTAGACTATGGAGATATTCTGTAGATGCATGCACGCTCACTGGATTCTGTATACCATTCTGCTCTACGCTTTGTTACTAAAGCTGAGTATTTTACACATCATTGTAGTTTGTATAGCTTATCAGGTTGGCCTCCACTCTCAATTCGTAGACAGCATCACTGGCTTATTTTTATTTATAAGGCAGTGATAGGACTGTTGCCCTATCAGTTTTCTCTTTTGTAGAAATCAATAGATACAATCTTAGGTCTAATAATAGCATTCTTTTTACTACACCTGCTGTAAAATCTGAATTTGGTAAAATCGCCTTCCGTTACAATGCTCCTTCAACCTGGAATGCTTTGCAGAAACAGCTGAAGATAAGCACTATTATCCCACTTAATGATTTTAAATTATATGTCACAGAAACCTTCAGCTGCTGTTCTGTTTTGATTCTTGTATGGAGCTTCATGTAGCTGTCATACTGCCTGTAGTAGGATGTCTTGGTTATTTTGTTATTGTGTTATATTTTGTTTGTTGTTGTATCTGACTTTTGTCTTTGTTATGTGTTGTGGTATGGTTTATGTGGTGTTGATATGTTATTGTGTAATTTGGTATGCTTTGTTTGTTGTAGATGAGGTTTTTATTTTATTTTCTTCTTCTTTTTTACATTTTTAAGTGCTGCCTTTCTTGGCCAGGGACCATTTGAAAAAGAGACTATCGTCTCAATATGATTTCACCTGGTTAAATAAAGGAATAATAATAAAAAATTACTCTGATCTCAATCATGACAGAGAGTAAAGCAGATGAAGATGGAGTTTATTAAAGAGGAGAGCGAAGACTTGAAGATTGAAGATGCAGTCCGTGTGCAACAAGAAGAAGCGGAGGCTCAGACAGGTTGGTTTTCATCCTCAAAGCTGAACGCACTTGATCCTTCTTAAACTGAAGGCATTTGATCATTAATGATGGGTTTATCTGTCATGCAGCGGGCGCCTCATGCTCATACTATCCTTCCTAAATAGTGTTTGAGGTTAGAATAAGTGTGTCTCATGGTATGCTGAAAAGAGTATGCCAAAGATCCTCGGATGGTCTGCTGTTTCAGGTGGATCCGTGCACACTCTGATGGATAATATTACCCACAATCCATTGTGCTTTGAAAGATTCAGTTCAGAACTACAAACAAATGAATGAAAAGCTTTAAAGTGCTTTATTTAGCCTTTTTAGAAATGTAAGGATTGGAATATCTGGAAAACCTACTTTTGATAAAAAGAATGTCTGTGGTTTATGCATATGATAATATGTAAATAAACTTTTATGTGATCTTTTGAAATGAGCTTTTGGCTTCGTCCTAACTCTGAGTTCATAGGAAAGGCTCATGCTGACATGCAGTGTGATCAAAATGAATGAAGATCAATGTGAAATGGTCAGTTGAAGTGCTTGTGAACTGGGTATTATATAAATTGAACATGCACAAAACTAAATATGTAAATATATATTCATATTATGATTTATTCTGGTCAAAAAAGCACATAACTGTCCACCTGCGCAAGGGGTTCACAGTATTTTTTCAACAGAATACAAGTCAGTTATGTGATTGTGTGAAAAACCGAGGCTTCAGACATCACAGATCACATGGTTGTGGCAAAAACAATCAGGCTTCGGAACTTAAAGATTACATTTTTGTTCAATTAAAATTATCAGTCTCTGTGTAAAAGGTCTATTTACCCCACTGTAGTTTAGCTTTAAATCTGAGGTGAGATTTGTAATTTTGAACCCTCTCTACAAAATGGTGTATTATCGGCCATTCACACAGAACGTCTTAGCATCTAAAAACATGAGAGGCAGAGCTCAGGAATGGTTTAACAACAACAACAAAAAATCTTCCAGCTTAGACCGCGAAGGTCTCAAGACGTGCTTTTAAGACATGATGCAATAACGGAAATAATAGAAATAGACAAACAGCAGAATTGATGGATATGAGTTTTGACATGGAAAAAAAAAATATTGCAATGGCTATACCATTTGAGATTGATAAAAATGGTGTTGCTGCTCAGAGAACAGAAGGATACAAAACTGTTTGGGTTCACCCCATCCTCAGTTGTCATGCCAACTTGCTACTGTAAACAGAAGCTTGCAACGCTTGCCTCGCCTCCAAATTCTTCTGATTGGTCCACTGCTTTGAAACTGACACTGATGAGCGGCGTTGTGTGTAAAAGTTTAAATTCTTTTAACTTGACACGGCGTCTTAAAAATGCAGCGCTCATGTGCGAGGTGCTGCAAAAGACGTGAGCGTAATGGTCATGCACGTCCATCAAGCGCATGTTTACATAGATAAACAAGGGAAAGTAGCACATTGGAATGGAAAAACGCATTTTGTGTGAATGGCCCCTTATTCATGTAAATATTTATCCATGACATTTTATATTTTGGCTTTCATCACTGTTTATATCAAACATTTAAGCCAGGGTTGCTTGGAATGACTCTTATGTCTCTAAATCAAGTTTTTGATGAAACCGTTCAATAGGGATTTTAAAGTCGTGCTGATTAAGTGGTCAGTGTGTCTAGTAGATGCTCTAGCTATTACATTTTAAACCACCTAGAGCTTATTTGTTGACAACATTTCTAATGTGGAGGAAGGCTGTTCTGTGGATATTGGAAATATCATTATTAAACAATGGATCGCTCTCAATACAACACCCAGGTTCTTAAAGGGGTCCTATTATGCTCTTTTACAAGGTCCTGAGTTTGTTTTGGGGGTGTACTAGAACAGGCTCTCATACTTTTTTTGTTTGTTGAAAAAATTATTTTTTTTGTAGTTTTTTATTTTTTTAGAACATCTCTCTCCAGTGTGTGGTGTGAGGGTGTGGTATTTTTTGTGTATAATGTGGGGGCGCGTTTTCGGATACGAGATGTGCCGTGATTGGTTATCTGGGCCAGCGTGTGCTGTGATTGGTTAGCTGGGCCAGTGTGTGTGTGTTGTGATTGGTTAACTGGGCCAGTGTGTGTGTGTGTTGTGATTGGTTAGCTGGGCCAGTGTGTGTGTTGTGATTGGTTAGCTGGGCCAGTGTGTGTGTTGTGATTGGTTAGCTGGGCCAGTGTGTGTGTGCTGTGATTTGGTTAGCTGGGCCAGTGTGTATGTGTGTGTTGTGATTGGTTAGCTGGGCCAGTGTGTGTGTGTGTTGTGATTGGTTAGCTGGGCCAGTGTGTGTGTGTGTGTTGTGATTGGTTAGCTGGGCCAGTGTGTGTGTGTGTTGTGATTGGTTAGCTGGGCCAGTGTGTGTGTGTGCTGTGATTGGTTAGCTGGGCCAGTGTGTGTGTGTTGTGATTGGTTAGCTGGGCCAGTGTGTGTGTGTTGTGATTGATTAGCTGGGCCAGTGTGTGTGTGTTGTGTTTGGTTAGCTGGTCCAGCGTGTGTGTGGTGTGGTTGGTTAGCCGGGCCAGTGTGTGCTGTGATTGGTCAGTGTGTATTGTGATTGGTTAGCTGGGCCTGTGTGTGTGCTGTGATTGGTTATCTGGGCCAGTGTGTGTTGTGATTGGTTAGCTGGGCCAGTGTGTGTGCTGTGATTGGCAGCACTCGGTGCCTGGTCGGGAAATGTCTTGCCCCTTATCATAGCTGCCTGCTGTGAGCTTCAGTGTAAATATTGTGTCAAAATCAAATCAATTTGAGCACAATTTAAACCCAGATGATTGTAACCACTGTAAGCTTGTCTCTCTTGGGAAAGCTAGTGTGTCTCTGACATAGTGATAACTCTCATTACCTTTTCTAGTGCAGCTCAACCAGGTCTCGTCCCATTCATCGATCTTTGTGATATCACAAATCCCCGAAAATATGCGTTGTAGTCCAAACAAGTCATTTGTTGTAGTTTTTGAAAAGAGATTTCTGTTAAATAAAATATCTCCTTTTGAGCTTTGTAACTTTGCAGATCTTTTTTATGTTCCAACAGCAACATTACAGACTAACTAAAGTTGAAAAGGCATAATAGGACCCCTTTAACTGCTGAAAACAACATAACGGCAAATTCAGATTTTTGGTCTTTTGTCTTGCCAATACAAGAAAATTACTAGCCATCCCATACTTCATATCTTTAATACACTGTGCTAACTTGAAGAGTTGTGTAGTTTCTTCAGGTAAGCAAATATAGAACTGACTATCATAAGTATAGCGGTGAAATATAATGAAAATATCTCTCACGGGAAGCATATACAAGGAGAAAAGCAGAGGACCTAATACTGAGCCCTGCAGCACTCCATACTTGTATTTGATGAGATGTCTCTTCATTAACACAAGCAATGTGGTAGCAGTCAGATAGATAGGACATAAACTGTCAATTTTTGTCCACAAAAGACAAAATAAGCTATCCAGGTCTGTCTTATTGACTATAGTGGGCATTTGTGACCTAATGGTAAGAGAGTCTGACTTGCAACCCAAAGGTTCGGGTCTTGGTACTGGCAGGTACACTATTGACGAGGTTCTCAAATTACAGATTACCCCTTTTTCAGTAGCTTGATGGGTATGGGATCCAGCATGCATGTTTTACATTTTGTTTTCTGTTGCTTCGTGCCCATTAAACTGGAGTTAACCTGTATTTGTCTCTTTTCACCTTAGGCCTGATGCTGCTGAAAGAGGAGAGTGAAGTACAAGATGAAATGGAAGAAAAAGATCACTGTAAGAAATATCATGATATCATAACTGAAGTAAAGTCTGAAAAGAGTTCCTCACGAAAAAGTAATTTCACCTGCCAACAGTGTGGAAAGTGTTTCTCCACAAAAGGAAACCTAAAACTCCACATGGACCTTCACACTGGAGAGAAGCCTTACGCCTGCCAGCAGTGTGGAAAGTGTTTCACTAAAAAAGGAACCCTTAAAGGCCACATGAGCATTCATACTAGAGAAAAGCCTTACACATGCTCTCAGTGTGGAAACGGTTTCACCCAGCAAGGAAGCTTTAACAGGCACATGAGAGTTCACACTGGAGAGAAGCCTTACACCTGCAAACTGTGGTGGTAAGAGCTTCACGACAAAACTAAAACCTTAAGTATCACATGAACAGTCACACTGGTGAGACTTCATTTACATGTGATCAGTGTGGAAGGAGCTTCAGACATAAGGTAACCCTTAAAAAGCACATGAAGGTTCACGCAAGAGAAAGCAGTTTTACATGTCATCAGTGTGGAATGAGTTTCTCAGACAACAAACACCTTAAGAATCATGTGATAACTCACACTGGAGAGAAACCTTACATGTGCCTGCAATGTGGAAAGACTTGCTCAAACAATACAAACCTTGGTGTTCACATGAGAATTCACACTGGAGAGAAGCCTTTCACCTGCCCTAATTGTGGAAAGAGCTTCAGATTTGTAGGAAACTTTCAGACTCACATGAGAGTTCACACTGGAGAGAGGCCTTTCACATGTCTCGAGTGTGATCAGAGTTTTACGTATCAGAGAGACCTGAAACGTCATTTGTTAACTCACTCTGGAAAGGAATTCTAGTGATCGTCTGTGGCAAGAGGTTTACAAATTTCAGAAATCACCTGTGGATTCAGTCTGGAGAAAGGCACATTTCTTATGAAATAAATTTCTTGTCATTAGGGGGCAGTTGTGGTCTAATGGTTAGAGAGTCCGACTTCGAGTCTCGGGTCCGGCCGGGAGGTAGTGAATATCAGCGCTCTCTTCCACCCTCAATACCACAACTGAGGTGAGACCCTTGAGCAAGGCACCGAACCCCCAACTGATCCCCGAGCGCCACAGCATTGGCTGCCCACTGCTCCGGGTGTGTGTTCACTACTGTGTGTGTACACTTGGATGGGTTAAATGCAGAGCACAGATTCCAAGTATGGGTCACCACACTTGGCCTCACTTCACAAAGATACACCTGAAACCCTATGTGTGTTCTGTGTGAAAAGGCTCTGCAATTGAAATGGGACCATAAAGTACTAGTGATGCCGTGAAATTTCAACAACAAAATTTTGCTGAAGTTTAAATATTGAACAGTTTCGAGAGACACCCTCTAATTTCATTGTATGGAGATATCTTTCATTTCATTGTATTCACATTAGTCTCTTGGAATCAAATTGTCATTTCACAGAAGAACAGAAGTTTATCTTACAATGTAAAAGACAACATTATAAAAAATAACATTTAATAACATTGTTGGGGTTCATCTGGTGGATCCAGCTGTGGGTTTTGCCTTCGTTAAACATTCTAGTAGTCCTACTGCTGATCCTAAGTATTTCTAGCTTATTTCACAAAGTGCATTCAGAAAATATTAAAACTCCTTCATTTTTTTTTTTTCACCTTTTATGTTGTAATGTTTAAACCTCTTAATTAGCAATGATTGAAGGTCTTGAAACCTTTGGTCTACAGCAGTGGTTTCCAATCTTGTGCACATCTTGTATGTATCCCTAATTAAATGCACCTTGATACAAATGGTAACCAGTGCCGAGAGATAAACACAGGTGTCACACAGGCTCATTTAAGACCGGGGCTGGTTGCACCAGCTGGATGTACACCCGGTTGTAAGACTAGGCTGGACGTAAAATGCACTTTAAGTTGTGCGTAGAATTTTTACCCATTGCTCCATCTCGGCATAGTGCTATGTCTGAGACTAAATCTTACGCCTAGTCAGAGGTAGGTATAAAGTGAAAAGTCATGATTTGCTCGGACATTATATGTTTTTAGGATTCATTCTTACTGCAGACGTGAACTGTAATGTTTATGGTCTTTTCGGGCAGGAGGAGGGGGGGGGTTTCAGCCAAAGAAAGATGCCAGTAAAGTCACATTTATTTCAGGAAAGACATTCGTTGTACATAAGCTTGATAGTCAGCTATAAAAAAATAATTCTAGAGAGAAGCATTGTATTACATTTATTATATTTTACTTAACCTTGATGAAATATGTCATGGGAGTGTGCAGGGAGACTTCGGATATAAAAACGTGGACTTGTTAGGAAATGTTTACTCAATGAAATCATGGTGCGGTGGCTTCACTTGTTATGATGTCTTGAGTAATTCAGTTCTATAGGTCTATTAGTAGTTATAGCTGAGACGACGTTCACACCACAATAGCTACATCTATAACTGTGGGAGAATGTGCAGGTGTAGACACACATTGTCTGCGCCGGGCGTAGTTGCGCCTGATCGTAGTTTCAGTTGGTGCAACAGGTGTAAATATTTATCGTAAAGCTGGACGTTGCAAAGCCCAGCGTAGAGCTTACACCCAGCTTTTTTACGTCTGGATGGTGCAACCGGCCCCAGTCATGCTGCGGTGTTCAAAATAACATCCATCTCCTCTAAAAAGGTGACTAGTTGACCTGGAAGGTGATGAATTGCAACAATATGGAGTTTTACAGGACTTACTACAGTAACAGCATGAAATACTCTTCTCTATGCAAAAATAATTATTTTGTAAGTTGTGTATTTCCAGTTTTGTTAGAAATAAGACACCCTCCCAACCTGATGAGGGGTTTGAAAGAAAGAGAAAAGCAGTAGATGTTTCTCTCTTCAGGTTGAATCCAGGTCTTAAAATACATGTTTCAGCATAAATTTGGCTCTTGAATTCAAAGCTTTACAAATCTTTTGTTTCGAATCAGTGGTTCAGAGTGCCAAAATCACATGATTTCAGTAAACGAGGCTTTGTCATGTCATAAGTGTTTTGAAACGTCAATAGTTCAGGGGAGTTTGGCAGTTTGATATGCGATCCTGAACCACTGATTTGAAACAACATTTGTAATGCTTTGAAGCTTCATTAAGCAGTGTTTTGAAATTGCCCATCACTAGATATTGTGGAATAAATTGTGGATAAAGTCGCTATGTTGTTATTTTTGGTGCACAAAAATTATTCTTGTTGTTTTATAATATTACGGTTGGATCACTGTAGTCACATGAACTTCTTTAAATATGTTTTTAGTAGCTTTCTGGGCATTGAAAAAGGGAGTGTTCTTGCTTACTGAGCCATCTGATTTTATCAAAAATATCTTAATTTGTGTTGAAGATGAACGAAGGTCTTACAGGGGTGGAACGACATGAGGGTGAGTAATTAATGACATTTTAATTTTTGGGTGAATTAACCCTTTATCCAAATATTGAATGCATGTATAAAAAAAATGAAAAGAAATCAATTGCCACTCAGTTAATTAACCAACCTTTTAAGAGAATATGCCGTTTCAAGGTCACTATGCAGTTACATCCAACCATGTAAGCAGCCAATGGGTAGGTGTTAGTGAGTTCACTGAGTGCTAAAAGCTTGACTTCTCTTGAAGGTGACAAGTTCAGTTCAAAAGCTCTATAGTGTTCATTGTACCACCCCAACAGCACTTTCACAATAAAAAGCAAGTTCTCATTGATTATACACTTCTGAATAACTTCAGCAAACAACGCTAAGCCACCTACTGATCCACGAGCAACTACCATAACTTTGCTGTAGGCTATGCCATTAATTGATGCATTATTTGCAAGATGCATTTTGCGTGTGTTAGTGTATTTAGCCCTAATAGCACAAGCCACTTCCTCTGTGAGTACATCAACTGGGACTGTGGACACATTATGTACATCTAGGCTAGATTTACCATAGATGTTGAGTTGATGTGGAAAGCGATCATCAGCTGCTGTTTTGAAGCCAAAATCAAAGGTTTAAAGCAGCTGGTGTGCTTCACAATCTTCTTAAAGAAACCATGCTTGGCTTCAAATCACATTGTCCAGACAGCCGTTAATAGGGCCAAAATACCTTAACATCTGAGGGTAGTGTTCAAGATGGTGCTTTGGTAGAAGTCCCACATCAGGGAAAAGCTTTAAGTACCTCTGTCTGTGTTCAACTATTTTACTTTCAGGGTATGAGATGGATTTTGGTAGAAGTCCCACATCAGGGATACAGGCCATGCAGGTTAATTTTCTGGCACATATTGTCCAATCAGAAATGGGAGCAACCTCAGCAAGCTCCAATTTTTGTGGGCATTGCCTACAATAGTCTTACGAGCTAAGAAACTTTTTGGTACAACATGCAGCTATTTAATTTCAATTAATCATGCAGCCCTTTTTTTTTATTCTTAATTCATTTAACTGACACAGTTACACTGACATTAGCAAATGAAACCTTATTGTAGTGTTACCACATTTTTTATATATTTTACATGTTATTTGTCCATTTGGTGAAGCAAATAAATAGTGATTTCCTATGTTTCATATGTTAATCTGAGATTAACTTTATATGGCCTTTCAACCACCTGGGCCCGGTTCCCCGATAACGCTCACTCTTAGCGCGCTAAGAAGACTCGAAAGATATATCTTACCAAAGTTGTTTATGTTCCTAAGTGTGTTCCCCGAAGTGTCCCTTAGGAAGCTTCTTAACACGCTGCCTCTTACGTCCGACGTTACAAAGGCGCTGTCCCCAAGTGAAGGTGCTGAATTAGTTGGCATCGATTGCTCAGGAATCGATTTTGAACTTCACGTGAAGGTGCATTACAGCGTTAAGAAAGACAAACACGTTCTATGGAAATGATGCATTCCTCAAACATTCCAGTAACATTTATTTTAACATAGTTTAAGTTATCCGTAAAATATAGACCATTAATTAAATTATCAAATTGTCAGTAATAAGTTCACACGATATGTTGTGACGGGTAGACGAACCGGGTATCCCTCGCTAATCATCCACCCTCCTTATCCCGTTGTGCCACTTGTGCCGCTTCTTGACATGGGTTTAACGACTTCTAAAAATTATGTAATACACTTCTATATTTATGGTAAGGTATTTTACAATCGGAATTCCCCTGCATGGCGCAGAAGGGCGTTGGTGACAGTGTGGACGCACCTCCACACCGAGGTCTTGCTTAGGCCGTAGCCCTCTCCCACGACCTCGATGAAGCTCCCTGTAGCAAAAAAAACCTTAGCGCTGTAAGCAGCTGGACTTCAGAGCTTAAAGCAAAATTCCGCCGCGTTAGCCTGGCAAGCGCAGGTCTGAGAAGGTCCAGCAGCTCCATAATGAGTTGTCTTGGGAGGCGATTTTTTTTTTTTAAGCACGTCAGGCAAAATGTCAAAAGGGCTTAAGTTTTGCCGAATAAAAAAATTGACATGGACTAAATGGCTCCGCGGCCGGCGTCGTCTTTGATTCAATACAAGGACACGTTGGATCGCTGCCATAGTTGGTCGCTTACTGGACAACAACCATGCTTACCCATTTATAGATCTTAGCCATTTAGAGCCAAATTGTTTGCCAGATTTTAATTATCAAAAGTGATTGCCAATTTAAACGCTTTAATGACATTACGAAATAGCCTAGGCTAATTACCACCATATTAGTTCTGATACCAAATAAAGTCAACTTCATAAATATGCCTGTACAGAGGCGTGTCTACGTGGTGGCAAGGGGGGCACAAGCCCCCCCTGAAATTTGGCTGGCCACCCCAGGTGCCCCGCATCCAATTTCTAACTGCATCTGGCAGTGGCGGATCCTGGCATGTGTAGCTGCTACGGCCGCTTTCTTCTCCTCTTTACTTAATTTTAGGCTGTTTCTATAGCGTGATATTTGACATATCGAGGAGCGCATAATGTTACGTGATCCACTCGCAAGTGGATTTCCTTCACTCACACAAAACTGGATGTGTGCTTTTAAATATACATTGAGCAAAAGCAGAGCCAATTCATAAAAGAACAGAGATTACGTGTATGCTCAAACGTTCTTGCATCACTGAAGCGTAGAAGCGCTTTTTTTCTAATTCAGATGAGGAGTAGGCTTATCTCATTAATTGGAAGCAAGCTGATTATAGTCAGCCTTAGTTATTTATTTTTATTGATAGCCTTCTTATTTTAGTTAAGTGCTTAACTTATAAATATGCATTTATTCAATTGTTTTTATTAAGTGCATTTGTATTTTGTTGTTTTTGTATATAGTTTTGCAATAAAAAGCGTATTAACCAGGTTCCAGAAATAATCATTGAGGGTGTTTCTAAAATTAGTGAGGGTGCTCTAGTCTTAATGCCCATTTTCACATATTTTCTCCCGTCTATTGCTTTGGTCGTCATTGTGTCAATCACTGCTACTTCACTGCTACCCACCACCACCCCCCCACCCCCCGCCCGCCAACCTCTTTGAGCCAGTGTCCCAGACTGGCCACCCCATTTAAAATGCTCTAGACACGCCCCTGGGCCTGTATCCATTGCGAACATATTTTATTATTAGTCTTAAAATTTACATAACATAAAATCAGTTTTTGAGCCACAACATTGTCAACATACCATAGTTGGACTTGTACTGCGCTGCGCTGATTTCTAAAGACTGCTGCAAAGTGGCGGCGACTAGCGTCTTGAGCTAAAACAACGCTAAGAGAGAGCTTACGAATGGTCCAGACCAACCTTACGAAAGTGTGACTTACAGAAGATATACTTAGCATACGAACGTGTCGAGAATCGTGTCATAACCTATTCCTTAACCTCTCTCTTAATATAACATTAAGAGAGAGGTTAAGGAATAGGTTAAGAACTACTTGGCGATAAGAACATTTTGGGGAACCGGGCCCAGAATTGTAGACACCTATGCATTAAACATAAAATGACCTACTTTAATTCCTGTATATTTAATAACTGAGACCGCTCATTTAATGTTCCCATACTTGCGAATGTCCGTCCATAGGCAGTCTACGCAGCTAACACATTCAAGACCAATAAAGGTAGTAAAGACATCATTAAAGTAATCCATGTGAATCCAGTGGTTTAACCTAAATTTTATGAAAGTGTGCAAAAAACTATTTACTACTTTATTTACAAAATAATAGTATCCAAAGCGTGATACGCAATAATAGCTGCTCTCATGTGTTGTGATTATTTTGTGAACGCACATTAATATTTTTGTAAAGTGGCAAATTGTGTTTATTAGCACAAAGTAATGGAGTCACATGGATTACTTTTAATGATGTCTTTACTACCATTCTTGGGCTTGAATGGGTCAGTTGTGTAGCTGAAAGCTCTCTGATATCATCAAAAATATCTCCATTTGTTTGCTGAAGATGACCGAAGGTCTTTACTTTTTTACTTTCTTTTTTTTAGGTCTTTACTTCAATACTAAATAAACTTATCACTGCATCTAAACCAACAACATGTTTATTAGATCCTGTACCCACTAAATTACTGGAAGAGTTGTTACCTGTAGCAGAAGAACCGCTTCTCAATATTATTAACTCGTCGTTATCTTTAGGTCACGTCCCAAAACCATTCAAGCTGGCGGTTATTAAGCCTCTTTAAGCCACAACTAGATCCTAGTGAACTGGCAAATTACAGACCCATTTCAAATTTTCCATTTATGTCTAAAATTTTAGAAAAAGTTGTCCGCTCAATTGTGCTCCTACCTGCAAAAAAATGATCTCTATGAAGAATTTCAGTCTGGGTTTCAGGCCCCATCATAGCACAGAAACTGCACTTGTTAAAATTACAAATGACTTGCTTCTTGTGTCAGACCAAGGCTGCATCTCATTGCTAGTTTTACTTGATCTTAGTCCTGCGTTCAACACCATAGATCACAACATACTCCTAGATCGATTACAAAACTATACAGGTATCCAAGGGCAGGCTTTAAGATGGTTTAGATCCTACCTGTCCGATCCCCACCACTTTGTATATTTAAATGGGGAGTCATCTCATTTATCACCAGTAAAATATGGAGTGCCACAAGGATCTGTCCTAGGTCCTCTGCTATTTTCAATATACATGTTGCCCCTTGGTAATATCATTAGAAAATAAGGGATTAGTTTCCACTGTTATGGTGATGATACTCAACTATATATCTCAACAAGACCAGGTGAAACTTCAAAATTATCTAAGCTAACAGAGTGTGTTAAAAATGTAAAAGATTGGATGACCAATAATTTTCTCCTATTAAATTCAGATAAGACAGAAATATTAATTATTGGACCAAAAAACATTACACAGAATCTCGTAGATTACAATTTGCAATTAGACGGATGTACTGTTACTTCCTCTACTGTCAAAATCTGGGTGTTATATTAGACAGTAACTTGTCTTTTCCCATGTTACAAAAAAAGCATCCTTCCATCTTAGAAACATTGCCAAGCTACAAAACATGTTACCTGTTTCTGATGAAGAAAAGCTAGTTCATGCATTCATGACCTGTAGACTGGACTATTGTAATGGACTGCTAGGTGGTTGTCCTGCATCCTCAATAAACAAGCTACAGGTAGTCCAAAATGCAGCGGCTAGAGTCCTTACCAGGTCAAGAAAATATGACCATATTACCCCAATTTTACAGTCTCTGCACTGGCTACCTATTAAGTTCCGTATCAGTTACAAAATATTATTACTTACTTATAAGGCCCTTAATGGTTTAGCTCCTGCGTACCTAACTAGTCTTCTACCACGCTACAACCCATCACGCTCCCTAAGGTCACAAAACGCTGGATTTTGTCTTGTACCTAGGATAGCAAAGTCCACTAAAAGGAGGTAGAGCTTTTTCGCATTTGGCTCCAAAACTCTGGAAAAGCCTTCTTGATAATGTTCGGGGTTCAAACACACTTCCTCTGTTTAAATCTAGATTAAAAACACACCTCTTTGGCCAAGCATTCAAATAATGCATCTCCTAATTTTGGACTGCAGTTATATCTAATTAAATGTGCATTATTATTCTTTAGCTGGGTTAATCTAATTAATTTTACTTGGCTGGAACAGCAGCTACGCTAATTATGTCTCTATTTGTTTCTCTGTTTCTGCTGAGATTTACATCCCGTGGTAACTAGGATTTACACAAGCTCCAGTCTGGATCCAGAACACCTGAGAAGAGATGATGCCAGCCCCTCAGAGGACCTCAGATGATGCTAACCCTGAAACAACATACAGAACTACTAGGGCTGCACGATTAATCGTATTTTAATCTCGATAACGATATCCACCTTTCTTGATTAATTAAAAATAATCGTCACAATATTGGGCGGCTTGTTATTTATCCTGAAACGTGTTTTTAATTTGGCATTTGCGTTAGCTTGCATTGCTAACATGTCTTTACTAGCGTTCATGCTTGTGGTTGCCAGATGTGAAGAGCTTTTAAGCCCCAAAACAGAGCTTTTCTCCTTTTAAGGATCCACTTTCTGCCCGGTGTTATATTTAATTTGTGCAATCTGGCAATCCTGTGCGTGTTCACTGATGGCGGAACAAGCGCTGCTGATGATGTGAAAACATACGAGTTTAGCGATCTCTCCACAGCGATATTCTGCTTACATGAAAGTGTCATATGGACAATGTGTTTTTTTTACAAGCAATTTGTACGTGTTTGTGTTACCAAATGTGCCATGATAAAACTTTCACTGAGTTTCAATAATGGATCTATTGTGTTTGAGGAATAAATGTGCTTTTTCCTACCTGTGAAAGTACAATGGGGATAAATGTACATAAATTGGAAATGTTGGAATTTATATTAAGAGTTTCTAAAGTTTTTTTTTTAGTTTTTGTGTTGAAAATGGCATGGCAATGTTAGTTTTCAGTGTGTATTAATGATTTTTGAGCAAATTTACTGTGCGATCTGAGTGGCTTTTTCCCATTTGCGAACAAATTGTCACTTAGAAAATGTAATGTGTATACAGATGACAAAACACTACCCAAAACCATGAGTTTGTATTATCATAGTTGGTTAAATGAAGTCAGTGTATAGTCAGTGGAGGTTGGTTAAAGGACACATGAAATGTTATTGCATTTCCCTGCTTAATTAAAAAAAAAAAAAAAAAAAAAATAATACGCTAAAACCAGCCTAGGCTGGTTGACTGGTTTTAGTTGGTCATCCAGCCCGGTCTTTGCTGGTCAGAAGGCTGGTTTTAGAGGGGTCTTAACCACTTCCTTAGCTGGTCAGATCGGGAGACCAACTGGAACAACCAGCGAAAACCAGCTTGACCAATCTGAGAGACCAGCTAGCAGTTTTTTTGTTTTTTTTTTCAGCAGGATAGAATAATCGTTATTAATAATCGTGATTACAATTTTAATCAAAATAATCATGCAGCCCTAAGGAAACTCCTATTTTTAAAAAAATGCATAGGTTGCACGTGGGATCTCCAGATCTCAGCACTGGAAAGCTCTAGAGCGGTGCTTCCCAAACCTGTCCTGGAGGACCCCCTGCGCTGCACAAGTCTGGTTTAATCCAAACTGAATGAATCTAAAAAAGTATTTTGTACAGAATCGTAAAATTTGAGTGATATTAATATTTACCAAAGCTTAATGTTAAGTGTTATAATGAATATATTTGAGTGGGTTTATGTTGTAAAATTAGTCTAGATATCTTGGTTAACTGGTAACTTATTTAGCAACTGCTACATATTTTGGTCTAGAAATCTACAATGTATTTTGTTTATGATGTGATTTAATGTATATATGTAATGGTTTAAGGTCAGATAGCAAATGATGCCATTCTTCTGGAAAACTGGTCTTTAAAGAACCATTCATTAATCAGGTAACTTGAACACAGTTTTTGAATACCATTCAGTTACTAAAGTTATCTTATATTTTATGCAGTTACTAAATTTGCAAGATAGCACTTTGACTAGCTTTAATGAAGTTTATTTTAAAGTTCAGGAGAAACATTTTCAGATAATCCAACCGATTAGCATCAGAGGAAGTCTATATATCGCTGCTTTTCTCACCTCTATTCCCAGACGAGAACAGGCCAAATATGCTTATTCTGTCTATATACATATGTGACCTTGTGAATTGATGTATAGTTCAGCTAACAAAATAACTGTCTGTTTTCATTACATTTGTATTATGTCATGTTTCATCACACTAACTTGTTTAAACAGTGAAAACTGTTATTATATTTTTACAGGTATGTTTTGTTGTGAATGTGACAGTTTCCACATGGCAGAGGATGATAGGGGTATTGATGATAGAAAGGTCATGGCAGAGGATGATAGGGGTATTGATATTTCACTGAAATTAGCCTGCTGTACTCACTGTTTCACACATACAGTTGTGGTCAGAAGTTTGCATCACATTGCAGGATAATAAAGTTATATAAGTTTTTTTTTTATTATTATTATTATTATTATTATTATTATTTAGGACTGGCCTGATGAAGCTTATTTAATTTAATAGATGTTTACATTTAGTCGGCTAGTCAGAATTTTAGCTGATTAAATAAAACAAATATGAACCAGTTTCTTTTTGTGATTAGTGTTCCATGAGTCCTTTATCCTGAACAGTTTAAATGCCCGCTTTTCCTAAGAAAAATACCTCCAGATCTTTCACTTTCTCAGGTTTTCCAGCATCTTTTGCATATTTGAACCCTTTCCAGCAATGAATGTATGATTTCAGATCCATTTTTTTTTTTACACTGAGGACAATTGAGGGACTCGTACGCAACTATTTCAAAAGATAAACACATTTATTGATTCTCCAGTAAGCAACACAATGCATGAAGAGACGGTGTGAACTACCTGAATTGGATGATCAGGGAAAACTACTAAATTTTTTTATGCTTATTTTTCTGAAAAAAATGTTTTATGTAGCTTCTGAAGGACAGTACTAAATGAACAGATATGATCTTTAAACAAAACAAAAAAGATTTACTTATCTTCCTGTTCAAAATGTACACCCCCAACTCTTAATGTATTGTGTTTCCTTCCGGAGCATCAGTGAATAATGTTTTTACCTTTTTTTAATAGTTGTGTAGGAGTCCTTCATTTTTCTTTTTAGTTAGGGTGTGGATATGGATATTATGATTTTGTTGTTGTAGGGTAAGGGTATGTTGTGTATGATGTGATGGAAAAGAATTTGATTTGCTTGGAGGATGTTACTAAGAACATCAGGCAGTTGAACTGCTTTGGACTCATGAAAAAAAAAACTATCCCAAAACAAAAAAACAGCTGTGGGTCATCCAGTTTATGTAAACTTTTAGAAATTTAAACATTTACTGATTTTATAAAAATGAAACTCTCTATTATGTAAAATTGCTTATTCAGGACAGTACTAAATAAAAGTAGCATACATTATGATCCCTCTTATTTGGGCTCAGTCCTGGAGGGCTGCTGTCCTGCAGAGTTTCGTCCCAACCCTAATTAAACAGACCTGAAGCTAAACAAGGTCTTCAGGATTACTAGAAGGATACAGGTATGTGAGTTGGATCAGGGTTGGAGCAAAACTCTGCAGGACAGTGGCCCTCCAGGACGGAGTTTGCCCATCTCTGTGCTAGGAGTATGTAAACTTATGAGCATAACAGTATCTGCAGTAACTTCTGAAAGGCAGAATTAAATGATAAATAGCGGTAATTACTGTCCTGGCTCCAGTGTCCATTGCAAGTGTATTCATTTTTGTGTTTGTCTTTTGGTTAGTATACATTTTTTATTGTTTCTTTTCAAAATTATTTTTTAATCAGTTTAATGATTTACTTAAGTGTCTGTGTTTGCAAAATATTTAAAATATTTTTCTCAATCTAAATGATGTTGCAGTCCTGCTGAGTTTGTTTAATAATATTTGCAGTCCTGTTAAATGTTTGCAGTCTTGCATTTGCTGAAAAATAAAAATTGAGTTTTGTTGATGTCTTGCTCTATTTGTAGATTTTGTTGACAGTTTTATTATAAGCGCATATGATGCATTTTTGTATAGAAGGCCCATAACATTTAAAACATATTAAGTGTAAAGTCATTTATAGATGTTTACTGAGACATGAGTGGCCGTTTACGGAGATTTAACTGCTTGTACCCTGGATTTTGCGGAAACTTTACTTCTCATGCACAGGGATGTACGTGGATTTACCTGAGACTGAGTAAACATTTCTGTCCGTGTCTGCGAGTTTATTGCATTAGTGAATGGACCGGAAAGCTGCCGCACACAAAAAAGTCAATTTATGTCAGTGTCAAGAAACCAGAAATGCCAGGGCACGTACACGGAAACGCCTTCGGTTACTATTGTAATCTTAGTTCCCTGAGAGACGGGAAAGAGACATTACGTCAGCTAAGACATATATGGGAACTCCTCACTTCTCCACTTTCGCTGAAATCTTATGGGCTAACACCAGCTGGGGACAGCTGGCCAATTGACGCGAAGCATGCAAATACTGACAGGTCAGCGGGCAGTATAAAATGCATGGGTGCGAAAATTACGTCAGAATCACGACTGAACGCTAGCACAGCTGATCAAACAGCAACCACGGCGGCTAACGTAATGTCTCGTTCCCGACTCTCAGGGAACCGAGGTTACGATAGTAACCGGAGGCGTTCCCTATCAAGGCGGTAACTCAACACTTACGGCAGCTAAGATGTATATGGGAACCGTATTAAATCCCGCCGTGAGAGCAGTGAAGATAAGCCCTGAACAGGGTCAATCACACCCACACATAACCAAGACAGTTCCTGCCAATAGCCGCGTCGCTAAGAGTACTCGCATCTGATAGGCGGTAGTATAGCAATGAAATAACTGCTCAAACCCTAACAAAATTTGCATATCTTCATGCAATGAACACGAAGGCTGCACTGAATAGGGCAGACACAACACAATGAGCACTCAAGCATGAGAGTTAAACACAGAGTCGACAGCGGTTGCGGTGACAACTGCATAATCTTATAAACCATAACACAGAGTTAGCAGCTATGGTAACTACTGTATAGCTGGTTATAACAGTTCACAACACATGAATGAAACTTAACTCACCGAAAGTACATGTGACATTACAGAGGGTACATCCAGCTTGTAAAACCTGGCGAATGTGTTCTGGGAAGACCAGCCAGCAGCAAGACATAAATCCTGGTCCGAAACAGATGTAATCATCGTTCAACGAAAATGTGTGTAAGTCTCCATTGTGCTTCGCCGAGGCGAGAGCTAGAAGCAAGGCCGTCTTCAGGGAAAGCTCCTTTACCACCATTCAAGCCCTTAGCTTCGGTTGTGGTTGAGATAGAGCCCTCAAAACTAGAGCTAGATCCCACGGCGGCACGGAGGGCGGCCGTGAAGGACACAATCTCCTCGCTCCCCTGAGAAAACTGATTACCAGAGCGTGCTTACCGATCGATTACCTGTCAACCGGGGAACAAAAAACAGCAATAGTGGCCACATACACCTTCAGCGTGGATGGCAAAACTCCCGCAATCCAATCGGTGCTGTAGAAAGTGCAAAACATTCGACATGGAACAGGTCCCCTGGTCAATACCAATGTCCTGGCACCATTTTGTGAAAAACTCCCCACTTCAGAGCATAAAGGCACCTGGTAGACGGCGCACGTGCTCAGCACTCTTGAATGCAGAGCGTCCTGCTCATTTAGGGTCCCCGCAGCGGCCACACATAAAGGTTCCACAGTTTGGGGCTGGGGTACCATATGATGCCGTTCGCCTGAGACAGCAGGTCCATCCTGAGGTGAATTTGCCATGGGGGAGCCACCACTAACTCCGCAAACCAGGGCTGATTCGGCCAGTTCGGGGCCACGAGTATAACTGACGCTCTCTCCTCCTTGATTTTGCACAACACCATAAGCAGAATCTTCACCGGAGGGAACACGTAAAGTCTGGCTTCCGGCCAACACGATGTCAGAGCATCTCCCGGCAGCGGGGAGTGAGAAGAACGTCTGACAGTGCGTCTTCTCTCTTGTGGCAAACAAATCCACTTCCGCCCTCCCGAATCGATCCCAAATCATTTGAACTGATCCTGGGTGAAGCCCTCCACTCTCCTTGAGGAATCCCGTTCCTCGAAAGAATGTCCCGCTTCACGGTTCAGGATACCGGGGATGTGCGCCGCTCTTATGGAGAGAAAGTGTCAGTCCACCCACAACAGGAGACTCGCTGCCTGTTTGAATAGAGCTCTGGAACGCACGCCACCCTGGCGTTTATGTATGAGACCACAGACATGTTGTCGGTTCGCATCAGTACATGTTGCCTCTCCAATTTCGACCGAAAGGCTTGTAGGGCTAAGGACACTGCTTCCTTTAATTCCAAACGGTTTTATGTGCCACCTTCTCTGTGACTCCGACCACAGGCCTGAGGCAGGTACGCCCAGGCACACTGCTCCCCCTGAAGTTGACGCGTCCGTCGAGACCACGGTGCGCTGCGTCACTATACCCAAAGGAACTCCTGGGCTGAACATAACCGGGGTGCTCCACGGTCTCAGAGTGTTGACACAACTGTGAGTGACCGTAATGTGCTTGTGGCCCGAATACCACGCCCTCAGCGGAACTCGGGTCTTCAGCCAAAACTGTAGCAGCTGCATATGCAGCAGACCGAGAAGCCTCTGAAATTCCCCTCAGTGAAAACGACCTGCCCGGTCTGAAACGGCGCAGAGTCGTTGAAATTGCCTCTATGCGCTCTTGAGAGAGATGAGCTCGCATCGCCATCGAGATCAAACATACTCCCAGATATGTAATAGTCCGGCTCGGTAAAAACACGCTCTTCTGCATATTCACACGCAGTCCCAGCGTATCCAAATGGCGAAGCAGTGTTTCCACGTGACTGATTAGCATATCTCTTAAGTGGGGCTAAATCAGCCGATCGTCCAGATAATTCAAGATGCGCATTCCGCTCGATCTGAGGGGAGAAAGCGCTGTGTCCACACACTTTGTGATGGGTCTCAGGTCCAGACTCGGACGGAGTCCACCATTCTTCTTTGGCATCACGAAGTAGCGGCTGTAAAACCCGCTTTCCTGCTCGCTCGGATGGATGCGCTCTATCGCCTCTTTCTCGAGCAGACTGAGAACTTCCTGTCTCAGAACGGAAAGGTTTTTGGGCAAAGTCAGTGATGGGACCACGCCATTCAAGCGGGGAGGTCTGCGTTTGAACTGAAGAGAATATCCGTGCTGAATTATTCGGAGTATTCACGGTGAACCACCCGGCTTAGCCTTCCACGTGTCCAGGAAGTGACACAGTGGACGCGTTAGCTCTACAGCCACCATAGCCACCGATGGCGTGTTTTGACCGGAGCCCTGACCCCACGAGGCAAGAAGCACTGGCGGGAGGGCGGCCCATGGCGGCCATTGTGTGGTGTTGGCACTCTCGCGCCCTCGAGAGGCCATTATATAATCATGGGTTGTGGCTCTGCGCTGCTCTGAGACAGGGTGAGTGACACAGTGTTGGGTGCAAGAGGAAGAACATGGGGGACATGATGCCTTTGAACATTGCGCTTGGGGGGTGGGGGCTCTCTCTTCCTCCTTAACGGCCCGTCAGGAAGACGGCTTGGTAGCCGGGGATGGTGCGCTGGCTCTCTCGCGGCGCGGGCTCCCCCTCTGACCCTGACGTTTCCTTCCAGGCCCTGACCACTGCTTGTTTCAGCCGAAACGAGCATCCGGTTCGGAGCGGGGCGCCACGGCGGGCTGTCTATCCGGTCCCTGAGCCTGGCGAGGTGCAGAAGATGAACGGGACCTCACAGACGATGACTGGAGTGAGCGATGGGGCGTCACGTGGCTCATCGCCTTGCAGAAGAGAAACCACCTCATCGCCTTGCGTCTTGGAGAAACGCTCCGTGACCGACTCCACGGTGTCACCAAAGAGGCCGGAGGGAGTGATTGGTGCATTTAAGAGCGTCTTGTGGTCAGCGTCCTTCAGGTCAGCTAGGGTAAGCCACAGGTGCCTGTTAAGGACAACCATGAACCCTATGGAATGGCCGATGGCTTGAGCAGTGCGCTTTGTAGCCATCAGCGCTAGATCAATTGCCGCGTGCAGATCCCTGATGACATCAGCGCCGACTGCACCGCCGTCAAGGGATTGAAGCAGTTTTGCCTGGAACACCTGGAGTATAGCCATGGAGTGAAGAGCAGAAACTGCCTCCCCTGCAGCAGCATAGGCTTTTTCCGCCTGGTGGGCCGTGAAGGCTTGTCAGCCCACGACTTCACCACGGGCTTGTGTACATCTGGGAAGAACGGGGTTCTTCTCCTCGATGCGGCCTGGCGGCGGCTCGTCTGGAGAAGCCACGAGTCCAGCTTACTTTTCTCAGGCTCGTCAGGTGCGTTCCAAACGAGGTCCAGCTCCGTGACGGCCTTGCCGAGGACCCTGACTCTGACGACCTCCTCCTGGAGGTCTGCAGGGCCCTCTTGGTCGGGGCGGTCCGACTGAGACCCCCAACCCTTTTCTGACACAGAGAGCAACATGGAGCCGTCTTCCTCGCCAGCTCTTTCGAAGGTGATGAAGTTCGCGATGGCGGGGGCGGGGCGGGGGGCAGAAGCTATTGTCCGCGAAGCTGACAGCATCAAACTCGTCTTCGGGCGGGGGAGGGCCCACCAGTGGGCCTCATCCATGCTGTTGCCCGAGCCACTTCTTTCCTGGCTCTGAGGACGTGCACAACAAATCTGGCATGTAGCAGCCATCGGATGCGCAGAGGAAACAGGGGTGAGTAGTCCTCTAATGGAACTTCCACGATGACTTAGATAAGACTTCTAGCGTGAAGAAAGAGATTCTGACATAATTTTCGCACCTATGCATTTTATACTGCCCGGTGGCCTGTCAGTATTTGCATGCTTCGCGTCAATTGGCCAGCTGTCCCCAGCTAGCGTTAACCCATAAGATTTCAGCGAAAGTGGAGAAGGGAGGAGTTCCCATATATGTCTTAGCTGACGTAATGTTGAGTTACCGCCTTGATAGGGAACTGCCGGTGTTGTGTAATATTCGGTTCCCGTGAAAACTGTTCCAATGGGCAGGGTTAGTACGAATATTTATAGGCTCGTTCTGTGGTGGGCGTGTGTCCTTTTGAACTACAAACAAGCGAATGGAAAGGAGTGTGCTGTCTGTTCTTCAGCTCTTGTGTGATGAAATATTTTGAAAAGGTAATAAAGCCTAATGTTCATACACCCAGTTTAGATGTACAGCTGTCTGTTATTCACATAATAGGCTAAATTGCTTATTGTTTCGCATGTGCTTTTATCAGGACACTTTATCATGGCCATATGACAATGATTCGTGCTGTGTTTGGTGTTTAGTATCATCACAGCTAAACAAACACATTTCTGTCGTTCCTCATTGTTTAGATGCATGTTAAAATAAAGATTTTTTCAATGTTATCTGGTATTGTTTTGTTGCCTTTTTGCATTTTTTTTTTCATGAGCCTTGCAACAATTAAAAAAATAAATAATTAGCAGAGAGATGTTGTTTATGGGTGTTTTCTGAGAGCTAAAAGCCAATTTAAGAGAAGAGAGACCAAAAGAACAAATGTCTTTTTAAATGTATTGCCCATTAAAGGCTGTGCTTCTAGTACTTAAAGGGATACTCCATCCCAAAATGAAAATTTTGTCATTAATCACTTACCCTCATGTCGTTTCAAACCCGTGGCGCGGATGACACAGAAGCGCATATGCAGCATACGGTGATATGGAGAGACACAGAGGAGACCGTTGACAAAAGAATTGTTGAATGGAGCCATTATTTTTGTTTTCTCCTCTTACAAAAGGTGTTCCCATTTCTTCATTTAATCCAGATTGCACGTCTGATGGCAGATGGAGTATTCTGAAGATGACTTTCATACTTTCCTGGACCTTGACACTGTTATTTATTTGGCAGTCTATGGGACAGTCTCAAGCCTCCCTGTTTTCATCCAAAATATCTTAAATTGTGTTCCGAAGATGAACGGAGCTTTTACGGGTTTGGAATGACATGGGAGTAAGTGATTAATGACAAAATTTTCATTTTGGGGTGGAGTATCCCTTTAGACACACACACACACACACACACACACACGAAAAGTTAACTTTTCCAAATTTATTCATGCTAGATACATGTAGCAGTGCATTACACATTGTAGCCGTTGTCAGAATGCATAGACATTACAATAAATTAATTCTATTCAAATGTAATTATATAGCACTTTACAATGTTGAATTGTTTTAAAGCAGTTTTACATGAAGATCAATGCAAAACCAGGAAAGAATTAAAGCGATAGTTGACCTAAAAATGAAAATTTGATGTTTCTCTGCTTACCCCCAGGGCATTTAAGATGATTTTTAGTTCCAGTCGTTGCAGTCTCTCAGTCGTACAATTCTTGGTAATGGTATCAAAATCTATGAGAGAAAAAAAACATAAACAGAAAAACCCAAATTAAACCCTGCGGTCTGTGCAAGAAACTGAACAGTATTTTATATATATTTTTTTTTTTTTACCTCTGATCCATGCAATGTCCAAACTGTTAGAACTCTTGTGAATGCACTTCACAGCAGCAGGCGCCTGAGACATCATCATCTTCTTGTGGCAAATGGACACTCCATCTACAATCTCAATCAGGAGTGTCAATGGTCCACTTGAGAAATAGGTGGCGGTAATGCACTTATAAGTCTGCGATCCGCCATAAAGCCACAAGAAGATGATGATGTCTCAGGCAGCTATATCCAGCGCCCGGGGAGCAACTGGGGGTCAGTGCCTTGCTCAAGGGCACTTCAGTCATGGGTATTGAGGGTGGAAGAGAGCGCTGTTCATCTACTTCCTCCCACCTACAACTCCTGCTAGCACCGAGACTCGAACCTGCGACCTTCTGGTTATAAGTCTGTAACCATTAGGCCACAGCTGCCCCACCTACTTTACAAACAAAAATCCCACATGAATTGCCATCCTGTTGGAAGCTGTGTGGTAAACTACCACATTCCCACTTCCCAACAATTCCCTTTGTGGCCATAAATTTGCTTTGTTGGGTTCAGATGTATTTCAAAATGTTAATAAAAGTCAAACAAACAATTAACAAATGAGGACATGAAGGGCATATTTTTGTTATTACCTTACAACCTTTTTAGAATGAGCTACTTTTTGATGTTTTTTTCACCAAGAGAATTTAGGTAGAGAATCCCCCATTCTTTAGGATATATCACCTGTAAAATGAATATTATTTAATCTTGCTCTGAATTTGTATCACTATAGTTTATAGAAGGATGAGAATGGAAAGAAACAGACCACGAGTGTCCAGTGGTTGTTCTCGTTAAATGAACCAATCAAAACATGATATTCCCCTGGATCCAGCTACAGTGGAGATGCATGGCCTCCCTTTCTCTGCCTGCTCCATACATTCTGCCACAGTACCCTGTCTCCAACTTGGATCTCAATAAATATTCTCTTTTCCAATTTTCTTTTTTGTTTGTTTTATGTTGGACATTAGACATTTCTTGTAATGTGTACCTCGATGGCGCCACAGACGGCTGCTTCAGTGCTTGGCTCTCCAGTGTTTGTACTGTTTTTGTTTGTTTTTCCTGTTTTTTGTTGTTCAAACACGATCAGTTTCACCAGGGATGAACTGCTGAACATTCGGCAGAACACACCACAAAATCTTTTACCGGATTTCAATTATTCGGACGTTTTACTGAACGTTGTTGTTGGTGGAGCAGCGCCGCTGATCAAACGCTTCAAAAAGCGCAAACAGGGAAAGCGAGCCAGTGCACTCGTTAGACTCAGGAAGCGCGGATTTCGAACGCCGTTGCCTAGCATCCATCTGGCAAATCTCCGCTCTCTACCCAAAAAAACGGACGAAATCCTTCTGCTTTCCCGGGCAAATAAGGATTTATCACACTCTGCTGCTCTGTGTTTCATGGAAACCTGGTTCAATGACGGCATACCGGATAGCGCGCTCCATCTGCCGGGCTTTCAGCTGTTCAGAGCGGACCGCGACGCAGAATCAACGGGGAAATCGCGCGGCGGCGGGACATGCTTTTATATCAATCAACGGTGGTGCACAGATGTAACTGTGTTAAAGAAGATGTGCTGTTCAGATCTAGAAGTGCTTTTTGTCAACTGCAAGCCGTTCTATTCGCCGCGGGAGTTTCACTCGTTCGTTCTGGTGAGCGTTTACATCCCTCCGCAAGCGCACGTAAGTCTGGCTCTACAGAAACTCGCTGATCAGATCACAGGGACAGGACAACAACACGTAGACTCTGTTTTAATCATTCTCGGGGACTTTAATAAAGCCAATCTCTCCCGTGAACTGCCAAACTACAGACAGCATGTTACATGTCCCACCAGAGACATTAATATATTGGATCACTGTTACACCACAATAAAGGATGCATATCACTCTGTTCCACGAGCAGCTTTGGGACTGTGCTGATCACTGTCTGGTTCATCTTATACCGACCTACAGGCAAAAACTTAAATCTGCTAAACCTGTAGTAAAGACTGTAAAGAGATGGACCAACGAAACAGAGCAGGATTTAAAAGCCTGTTTTGACCTCACTGATTGGAGTGTTTTCGAAGCTGCTACCACCGATCTGGACGAACTCACAGAGACTGTAACATCCTATATAGTTTCTGTGAGGATATATGCATTCCTACCAGGACTTATTTAACATTCAACAACGATAAGCCATGGTTTACAGCAAAACCTCAGACAACTTCGTCAGGCCAAAGAGGATGCCTACAGAAATGGGGACAGAGTCTTGTATAATCAGGCCAAAAACACACTGAACAAAGAGATTAGAGCGGCTAAAAGGACCTACTCTAATAAGTTGGAAGACCAGTTTACTTCCAACGACTCAACTTCAGTATGGAAAGGACTGAGAGCCATTACCAACTACAAACAAAACACCATCCCCCTGCACTGAGGCTAATCAACGACTTGCTAACGACCTGAATGAGTTTTATTGTAGATTTGAAACTCCCCACATCCATTCTGATCATCTCTCTACACAACCGTTAACACCTCCTGCAATCCCACTCTCCACACCTCCTGCTCTTCAAATTAGTGAAAACGATGTGCGCCAGGTCTTCAGGAAGAACAAAAGAAGAAAAGCACCAGGCCCAGATGGTGTTACACCAGCCTGTCTGAGAACCTGTGCTGACCAGTTGGCCCCCATCTTTTCACAGATCTTCAACAGATCTCTGGAGTTGTGTGAAGTGCCGTCCTGCTTCAAACGCTCCACCATCATCCCCATTCCAAAGAAACCCAAGATAACAGGACTTAACGACTACAGACCTGTGGCTCTAACGTCTGTCGTCATGAAGTCATTTAAAAAAACTGGTTCTAGCTTATCTGAAGGACATCACTGGACCCTTACTGGACCCCCTGCAGTTTGCTTACCGAGCAAACAGGTCCGTGGATGATGCAATCAACATGGGATTGCACTTCATCCTGCAACATCTGGACAAAACAGGGACTTATGTGAGGATCCTGTTTGTGGACTTTAGTTCGGCTTTCAACACCATCATCCCAAAAACCCCTTAGACCAAACTGACCCAGCTCTCTGTTCCTAGCTCTATCTGTCAGTGGATCACCAGCTTTCTGACAGATAGGCAACAGCTAGTGAGACTGGGGAAATTCATGTCAAACAGCTGCTCCACCAACACTGGTGCCCCTCAGGGATGTGTTCTCTCCCCACTGCTCTTCTCCCTCTACACCAACGACTGCACCTCCAAAGACCCCTCTGTCAAGCTCCTGAAGTTTGCAGACGACACTACAGTCATCGGCCTCATTCAGGACGGTGACGAGTCTGCTTACAGACAAGAGGTTGAGCAGCTGGCTGTCTGGTGCAGTCTTAACAACCTGGAGCTGAACACTCTCAAAACAGTGGAGATGATTGTGGACTTCAGGAGAAACCCCCCTGCACTTCCCCCACTCACCATCATGAACAGCACTGTGGCTGCAGTGGAGTCATTAAGATTCCTGGGAACCACCATCTCTCAGTACCTGAAGTGGGACAATCACATTGACTCCATTGTTAAAAAGGCCCAACAAAGGTTGTACTTCCTTCGCAAGCTGAGGAAGTTTAACCTGCCACAGGAGCTGCTGAAACAGTTCTACTCAGCCGTCATTGAGTCTGTCCTGTGCACTTCAATAACTGTCTGGTTTGGTTCAGCTACAAAATCAGACATCAGAAGACTACAGAGAACGGTTCGGACTGCTGAAAGAATTATTGGTGCTCCCCTGCCCACCCTTCAAGAACTGTATACATCCAGAGTGAGGAAAAGGGCTCAGAAAATCACTCTGGATCCCTCACATCCAAGTTACCCCCTTTTTGAACTTTTTCCATCTGGCCGGCGCTTCAGAGCCACAAGTACCAGGACAGTCAGGCACAAGAACAGTTTCTTCCCCCAGGCAATCTACCTCATGAACATTTAAATGTTCACCACTTATGAAAAAATGTGCAATATTCTTATATTTATTTGTTACCCCTCCATCCAAGTACATCTCTGCATCTTACTCTATTCTAATCCATTGTCATCTATAGCACAACTGTTCATACAATTTATTTATTTGCAATTTGTTTTTTTTTGTTTTTTTGTTGTTGTTGTCTCTGTGTCCTGGAAGCTTATGTCACTAAAACAAATTCCTTGTATGCGTAAGCATACTTGGCAATAAAGCTCTTTCTGATTCTGATTCTGATTCTGATATATTGTCTTGTACTGTTTGGTAAATCCTGACCTGCCTTTAAATGCATTCTGCAATAAACTCTTGCTATAGTATCCTCGATTATCTCATTGATCTATAGTATGCAAGAAAAAGTTGTATTTTTATGTGCATTACAGAAGAAAATGTAACATTTAAAAATAATGTACAAACCTCATTTCTCAGGTACTTCACAAGGATACCTTGCTTCACAGCCAAACATTAGAAAGTATGGCGAATACTGAGTTGAGTGATTTGTTTTTTTTGTATGGAGGCCAAATATTCTGCCCACTTGTGTGGCTCCTTTCCCACCATCTTGCTTAATGACCTTTGAATAAGAGAAGAGTCATTAATAGCAAAACATTCTATATTTGCATGGCATTTCTGACAAACCCCCTGCTAACTGTGAATGTGGGAGACAAGACACGAGACATTCATCATCTACCATCTATGCAATAACCAATATTTTTATTCTACTTTAATTAGAAATGGTCAGTTTTGTACCTCTGAATTGTACCATTGAGTCTTTCTACCAATCCATTGGTCTGTGGCTGGTAGGGAGCACATAAACTCATTTTGATACCAAGTATTTCACCCATATTGATCTGTTTACAGACAATGGGAATTATTATATATTTCCAATTCCTAAAACTAATTAAAAAAAAAAGCAAATGAGGTTTAACCATTACCTTGTTCACAAATTCTGTGCCTTGGTCTGTTAATATCCTTTTTGGGGCACCAAATTTGTAAAACAGCTTAATAATACAGCATTTGACTTCCTCTACGCTTATAGTTTTCAGTAGGAAAGCCTCACATCACTTTGTAAAGTAATCAATAATTACGCAAATATACTGGTAACCATCCTTGGTTTGTGTGAGTTTTCCCACTAAATCCATACCAATAATGTCCCACGGCTGAACCACCTGAGAAAATTAATCAGATATATTAATCATCTCATTTACAGAAACTTACTTCAATAGGTGTATAATCAGCTTGGTTCTTAATTGGAGCTTGCTTTGACTGGCAGGCAGCACAGTGCGTGACCTAAAGTCATTTAATAGTAGTAGAGTGTATACTGTATGTACATGAAAAAGTTCATTTCTACTTACCCAGTTTCTAATGTCCATAGACATTGAAGGCCAGTAAAATCGATTACTGATGGCATCTGTTGTTTTGACTGTACCACAGTGGGCACCGATTGGACTGGTGTGGAACTCTTTGAAAACCTGTTTTGCCTCGTCTATTCAATTAAATTCAATTCGAGTTTAATTTTATAGCTGTTTTTTTGATAATAATCTTTACAAAGCAACTTTACAGAAAATTAAGTTTCTACAATATTTAGTAGTAGCTTATCAGTGATGACTGTCAGTTTATGTGCATACGGCAGAAATGTTCGGAAAAAAAATCAATAAAAGACGTAAACAAACAGAAGATTAACACTATTTAACAGCAATTATGCAATCAAACTTATAGCACAAAATGTGGTAGTTCTGTATGTTGTCTCTGGGTTAGCATCATCTGAGGTCCTCTGAGGGGCTGGCATCATCTCTTCTCAGGTGTTCTGGATCCAGACTGGAGCTTGTGTAAAATCCTAGTTACCACGGGATGTAAATCCCGTGGCAAAGCAGAGAAACAAATAGAGACATAATTAGCGTAGCTGCTGTTCCAGCCAAGTAAAATTAATTAGATTAACCCAAGGTAAAAGAATAATAATGCACATTTGATCAGATATAACTACAGTCCAAAATTATGAGATGCATTATTTGAATGCTTGGCCAAAGAGGTGTGTTTTTAATCTAGATTTAAACAGAGAAAGTGTGTCTGAAGCCCGAACATTATCAGGAAAGTTATTACAGAGTTTGGGAGCCAAATGCGAAAAAGCTCTACCTCCTTTAGTGGACTTTGCTATCCTAGGTACTATCAAAAGTCCAGCGTTTTGAGACCTTAGGGAGCGTGATTGGTTGTAGCGTGGTAGTATAGTAGTTAGGTACGCAGGAGCTAAGCCATTAAGGGCCTTATAAGTGAGTAATAATATTTTGTAACTGATACGGAACTTAATAGGTAGCCAGTGCAGAGACTGTAGTATTGGGGTAATATGATCATATTTTCTTGACCTGGTAAGGACTCTAGCCGCTGCATTTTGGACTACCTGTAGCTTGTTTATTGAGGATGCAGGACAACCACCTAGCAGTGCATTACAATAGTCCAGTCTAGAGGTCATGAATGCATGAACTAGCTTTTCTGCATCAGGAACAGGTAACATGTTTCGTAGCTTGGCAATGTTTCTAAGATGGAAGAATGCTGTTTTTGTAACATGGGAAATATGATTTTCAAAAGACAAGTTACTGTCTAATATAACACCCAGATTTTTGACAGTAGAGGAAGTAACAGTACATCCGTCTAATTGCAAACTGTAATCTACAAGATTCTGTGTAATGTTTTTTGGTCCAATAAGTAATATCTCTGTCTTATCTGAATTTAATAGGAGAAAATTATTGGTCATCCAATCTTTTACATTTTTAACACACTCTGTTAGCTTAAATAATTTTGAAGTTTCACCTGGTCTTGTTGAGATATATAGTTGAGAATCATCAGCATAACAGTGGAAACTAATCCCGTATTTTCTAATGATATTACCAAGGGGCAACATGTATATTGAAAATAGCAGAGGACCTAGGACAGATCCTTGTGGCACTCCATATTTTACCGGTGATATATGAGATGACTCCCCATTTAAATAAACAAAGTGGTAGCGATCGGACAGGTAGGATCTAAACCATCTTAAAGCCTGCCCTTGGATACCTGTATAGTTTTGTAATCTATCTATGAGTATGTCGTGATCTATGGTGTCGAACGCAGCACTAAGATCAAGTAAAACTAGCAATGAGATGCAGCCTTGATCTGACGCAAGAAGCAAGTCATTTGTAATTTTAACAAGTGCAGTTTCTGTGCTATGATGGGGCCTGAAACCCGACTGAAATTCTTCATAGAGATCATTTTTTTGCAGGTAGGAGCACAATTGAGCAGACACAACTTTTTCTAAAATTTTAGACATAAATGGAAGATTTGAAATGGGTCTGTAATTTGCCAGTTCACTAGGATCTAGTTGTGGTTTCTTAATAAGAGGCTTAATAACCGCCAGCTTGAATGGTTTTGGGACGTGACCTAAAGATAACGACGAGTTTATATAATATTGAGAAGCGGTTTTTCTGCTACAGGTAGCAACTCTTTCAGTAATTTTAGTGGGTACAGGATCTAATAAAACATGTTGTTGGTTTAGATGCAGTGATAAGTTTATTTAGGTCTTCCTGTCCTATAGTTGTAAAGCACTGCAGTTTATCTTTGGGTGCGATGGATAAAACTAAAGTATTAGATGCTGTGGAATCTACATTTGTTATTGTATTTCTGATGTTATCTATTTTATCAGTGAAGAAATTCATAAAGTCATTACTATTTAACTGTGAGGGAATATTTAGATCGGGGTGGCGTCTGGTTATTTGTTAATCTAGCCACTGTGCTAAATAAAAAACCTTGGATTGTTTTTGGTTGTTTTCTATGAGTTTGTGGATATGCTTGGCCCTGGCAGTTTTTAGAGACTGTCTACAGCTGGACATACTGTTTTTCCACGCAATTCTAAAAACTTCCAAATTCGTTATTTTTTCTCCATTTGCGCTCAAGACTACGAGTTTCTTTCTTGAGAGCGTGGGTATTACTGTTGTACCATGGCACAGTACGTTTTCTCTAACCTTTTTCAATTTGATGGGGGCAACAGCTTCTAATGTATTAGAGAAGATAGTGCCCATGTTGCCAGTCATTTTGTCTAGTTCATGTGTATTTATGGGTACACAGAGCAGTTGAGATAAATCAGGCAGGTTATTTGCGAATCTGTCTTTGGTGGCTGGAACAATAGTTCTGCCCGGACGATAACGCGAAGCTATATAGTTATTATCATCAATACGCAAAATGCACGATACAAGGAAATGGTCAGTAACATCATCGCTTTGAGGTACGATATCTATGTCAGTAAGATCGATTCCATGCGATATAATTAAATCTAGCGTATGATTAAAACGATGAGTGGTCCCGGTGACATTTTGCTTTACTCCAAAACAGTTTAATAAGTTAGTGAACGCAAGTCCTAATGCATCATTTGTATTATCAATATGAATGTTAAAATCTCCGAAAATTAGCGCTTTATCAGCGGTAACCAACAGGTCTGAGAGGAAATCTCCAAATTCTTTTAGGAATTCTGTATATGGCCCCGGTGGTCTATACACAGTAGCCAGAGAAAGAGATACAATAGATTTCTACTGCATATCTGACAGTGTAACATTAAGCATAAGTATTTCAAATGATTTAAACCTGTATTCTGTTTTCTGGGTAACACTGAGAATATCACTATATATTTGTTGCAACACCTCCACCTCGACCAGTCTGACGGGGCTCATGTTTATAACAGTAGTTTGGTGGAGTAGACTCATTTAGACCAATATAATCATTTGGTTTTAGCCAGGTTTCAGTCAAGCAGAGTACATCAAAACTATTATCTGTGATCATTTGATTTACAATAACTGCTTTGGGTGTGAGTGATCTAATGTTTATGAGCCCAAACTTTAAAAATTGTTTTTGTTCATTTATTTTACGTTTTTCAGGTTTAATCACGATAAGATTTTTTCTAGATCCTACATTAAATTTATATTTTGACCTCACTATTCGGGGAACAGACACAGTCTTAATAGATTGGACAGCGCAAGTACTTCTAACATTTAAGCGGGTAGAACAAAAGCCATCATAGCAGTTATTTGAGAATTGGCTTATGAAGTTTTTTATTATATAAGAAGACGGGGAGAGGGTGGGTTAGCCAAGGTGTTATGCTGCAGAGACGAGGTTCACTTCCTGTTTGTTGCTGTCGTATGCTTCTAGTCTGAGCTCCGTCACGTTATTTCTCTATCGTCTATTTTTATTGTTGAAATCTATTTTATACACCATCATTTTCGTTTCTATAACGTGTGAATATATCATCTATCGTATTCTACAACAAAAACAATCAGAGTGCCTTATCACTAGTTTTATTTTGAATTCCCGAGTCCGCTAGTAGCTTATAGCCCATTAGCATCACCAGCGTGGTTGTCGCTAAACCCGCGTGCATCGCTAATACTCTATTCACACACATTACAATTGCTTTACTCACTGTTACTTGCTTTAATGGCGGATGTTTGTCTACCTTTGATTCCAGGTGACGACACGTTCGAGCTGCATTCGGTGCAGCTCGAGCTGGAGGCCGTGGTGAAGCAGATTCGGGTCCTGGAGCAGAGGCAGGCCCAGCTGAGAGAGCGGAGAGCCGCGCTGGAAATCTCCCGGGCTGACGCTCACAAGTCCAGGGTAAGTTTGCAGTGTGCTACTAACAGTCCCACGACCTCCACCCCGTGTGTTTCTCTGCACAGGCCCGGTGCACCCAGGACGCGATCTGCCCAGATGTCCTTCACGCCGGCGCTTCACTTTTGTTTCTATAACAAATGGAGCGTAGAGTCCTGGAGATGTTGTCCGAGAGGAGATCCGCTCCGACTCTGCTGGGGTGCAGGCCATCAGCGCGAAAAAGCCTAGGTCGCTCCCAGAAAAGATTCCAATTATTAACAAAGAGCAGTTTCTGTTCTTTACACCATGACCAATAACCATTCATTTAGAGCAAAAAGTCTACTGAACCTTTCGTGTCCTCGTCGATACGTGGGCAGTGGTGGTGAGCCGATGATCGTCGCTGCGGGCGTCGTGCTGCGAACCGTCTCGATCAGTCTCCTGAAGTCCCTCTTCAGCGTCTCCGTCTGCCGCTGCGTGGTGTCGTTAACCCCGGCGTTAAGCACGACCGCTCTGGGGCTCTCGTCGGCCTTCAGGATCGCGGGTATCTGCGCGCAAGAAACATCGAGAACACGAGCACCAGGGAGACAGTGAGTGTGCACTTTACCTTCGGCTAACGTAGCACGGACGTGTCGGACGATGGAGTCTCCAACGATCTCGAAGACCGGAGGGGGAGAAGGACATCTGGGCAGATCGCGTCCTGGGTGCACCGGGCCTGTGCAGAGAAACACACGGGGTGGAGGTCGTGGGACTGTTAGTAGCACACTGCAAACTTACCCTGGACTTGTGAGTGTCATCCCGGGAGGTTTCCAGCGCGGCTCTCCGCTCTCTCAGCTGGGCTTGTCTATGTTTGTGGACCCGAATCTGCTTCTCCACGGCCTCCAGCTCGAGCTGCACCGAATGCAGCTCTAACGTGTCGTCACCTGCAATCAAAGGTAGACAAAAATCCGCCATTAAAGCAAGTAACAGTGAGTAAAGCAATTGTAATGTGTGTGAATAGAGTATTAGCGATGCACGCGGGTTTAGCGACAACCACGCTGGTGATGCTAATGGGCTATAAGCTACTAGCGGACTCGGGAATTCAAAATAAAACTAGTGATAACAAGGCACTCTGATTGTTTTTGTTGTAGAATACGATAGATGATATATTCACACGTTATAGAAACAAAAATGATGGTGTATAAAATAGATTTCAACAATAAAAATAGACGATAGAGAAATAACGTGACGGAGCTCAGACTAGAAGCATACGACAGCAACAAACAGGAAGTGAACCTCGTCTCTGCAGCATAACACCTTGGCTAACCCAGCCTCTCCCCGTCTTCTTATATAATAAAAAACTTCATCTAAAGGCAGTATATTACTGTAAAATCCGTTATCTTTACACCCCAGAAGACTCATCCAACCAAGATCTACATAAAACCAAATATGCCTCACTCACCCTTCGTCATGAATTTCTTTGCCTTTCTCAAAAGCACATATTTTTGTCTTTTTGTTGAATCATCAGGGATTGTCCAAGACTTTTTTTAAAGCGCACAATAAGAGGAAAGTTTTCCTATCCATTTTTGAAATCCAGCAAACAAAATGTTTGGTCGATGGGCATGGCCTATTCATTTATTTATACTGTTTAATATAATTATTTAACTCAACACCACAGCTCATTTATGTTGCTTAACAAATTGGATTCATGTAGCTAGTTAATAAAAATGTTCATTACTTCTTTTAATGTTCAATTATATGTTCCCCTCAGTGTGCAGGGATGATGGGCAAGGAACAGCTTGCCAAACACAGTATTATAAAATTTGTGTTTTTTTCTTAGGTGGTTATAGCAATGATTAGAAACACCAAACCAATCACATTTTTGTATTTTACAACTTACCTTAAACATACTTGTGTACATGTATGTAAATTAGTGTAAACATACAACATGAATTGAGGACATGTGTCAGTAGTTTCTTGCAAAATCTGCATTTAAACAAATTTTGGATATGTCTGAGTTTTTTTTTGCAGAATGAGAAAATATGCATTCTGATAACACCTACAATGTGTAATGCATTGTTGCATGTATTTATGCATGAATAAAATGGGAAAAGTTAACTCTCTGGCTGTGTGTGTGTGTGTGTGTGTGTGTGTGTGTGTGTGTTTAGTAGCTTGTGTGTTTTTATGGGCAATACATAAAAAATGACTTTTTTCCCCCTTTTGGTCTCTCTTATCTTAAATTGCATTTTAGCTCTCAGAAAACACCCATAAACAACATCTCTCAGCTACTAATTATTCATTTTTTGAATTGTTACAAGGCTCTTGACAAAAAAGGGCAACAAAACAACACCAGGAAACATTAAAAAATCTTTATTTTAACATGCATCTAGCGACATTTGAGTTTAATTGCAGTCACTGAAAATTATGATAAGTTGTGAAAGTTATGATGCAGCAAAATACACAGCAACTAGGGACACAGTTTACAGCTTGAAAATAAATGACAAAAAACAATGAGGAACGACAGAAATGTGTTTGATTCGTGCTGTGTTTGGTGTTTAGTATCATCACAGCAAAACATTGTCTTATGGCCATGATAAAGCGTCCTGATAAAAGCACATGCGAAACAATAAGCAATTTAGCCTATTATGTGTATAATAGACAGCTGTACATCTAAACGGGGTGTATATTGTGAATATTCATACTAACCCCGCCCATTGGAACAGTTTTCACAGGAACCGAAAACCAACATTTTCAGGTGAACAGTTTGGAAACGCACCATTTCATGCAGTGTCTGAAGTGGGGGTCTGAAGCATGCTGTCCATGACGTGACGTACGGCAGCCATATAAAGGATAGCCGGATGGATGCTTTTCATCAGTGGTGTGCTTCTTGGAGGAAAGAAAGGAGGGAAGGTGGGAACAGAGGGCATTTGCACCTGCGCTGCTAACGGAGGCAGCCTCACACTAGCGACGGGTCCAGGAGCGAAGATGGAATTTTCTTTTATTAAAAAAATATAGATTAATAGTACATAAATACATTTAGATATACAGGTGCATCTCAATAAATTAGAATGTTTTGGAAAAGTTCATTTATTTTAGTAACTCAACTCAAATTGTGAAACTTGTGTATTAAATAAATTCAATGCACACAGACTGAAGTAGTTTAAGTCTTTGGTTCTTTTAATTGTTATGATTTTGGCTCACATTTAACAAAAATTTGTATACTATATATATTTAATAAACAGATTGTCTCTTTCAGGGCTTTCATGCACTCATTATTTTTGAGGGGGCACAAGTTATTCATTTATTTATTTTTTCAAAATGAATTATCATGAAATATCTTAATTCTCACATTTATACACTGTGTTCCAAATTATTATGCAAGTCATATATCAACAGGATTCTGGTACAATAAAGAGTCCGATGTTTGTTTGTGTGGTTTTTCACATCTTTGTAGATAACTGGTATCAATCTCAGACAGGTTTGGTCAATAGTTTGGCAGGTCTTCTGAGGTAAATGGAAACCCTACTTAAAGAGGTTGTTCCACTTTATTAAGCAAGTCACAGTTCTCATGAAATATGGTGAGGAAGAAAGATCTTTCTGAAGAAGGAAAGTATGAAACAATGCAATGTCTTGCAAAAGGCAGCAAAACAAACAATATTGTAATATTATAACAATAATACAGAAATTATTGACCTGTCAAAAGATTTGTGAGTGACTTAGAGCACAGAAGATCTTGGTCAGATGAAGATTTATTAAGGAAAGTTTCTGTCAAACAAATAAACTGTATTGTAATGGCAGCTGTAAAAAAGCCACTGCTGAGCAGCAGACAGATGTTTGAAGCTACTGGAGTCTTAAGATCCTTTCCATGCAGACTGACAGTTGTGTGTAAAGCTGCGTTTCAGTCACTGTTAACCAAACCTTACAAAGAGAAACCTGCACAGTGGCTGTAGAAACACATTTTCAAAGGTTTCGCACGATGGTATTTATGCAGCATGGGATAGTGTGTATCCTGCATGAAAATCCTTTTATTTCCGAGAGCACTATTCTTCATTTTATATCACAGCAGAAAATGGTCAGTTATTAACTCCACATATCTTGCAGAAGTCATTTTGACACCCTAAAATGACCTTACAGCACATCTCACTTCCTAATATTCCAACCCAAATCATCACCCACCGCCTCCTCGCTGATGTTTCAGTCTCACTGGAATAGGATGGCCATTCATCAACTATCAGAAATCCATTTATCTGGTCCATCAAGTGAAAAAAAAAACTATTTAAAAACAAGTCTTCATGTGTTTCTACAGCCACTGTGCAGGTTTCTCTTTGTGAGGTTTGGTCAGCACTGACTGAAACGCAGCTTTACACACAACTGTCAGTCTGTATGGAGAGGATCTTGAGACTCCAGTAGCTTCAAACACCTGTCTGCTGCTCAACAGTGGCTTTTTTTACAGCTGCCATTACAATGCAGTTTATTTGTTTGACAGAAACTTTCCTTGATAAATCTTCATCTGACCAAGATCTCCTGTGTCACTCACAAATCTTTTGACAGTTCAATAATTTCTATTAGCTTTTCACGAAATATTGTTTGTTTTGCTGCCTTTTGCAAGACATTGCATTGTTTCATACTTTCCTTCTTCAGAAAGATCTTTCTTCTTCACCATATTTCATGAGAACTGTGACTTGCTTAATAATGTGGAACAACCTCTTTAAGTAGGGTTTCCATTTACCTAAGAAGACCTCAAACTATTGACCAAACCTGTCTGAGATTGATACCAGTTATCTAAAAAGATGTGAAAAACCACACAAACAAAAATCTGACTCTTTATTGTACCGAAATCTTATTGATATGTCACCTGCATAATAATTTGGAACGCAGTGTAGATTATGTTCTAACGTGGGCGATGGTCAGAGTAACCTAATAATGTAATATGCATAAAAGACCTGTCTGTTTACTTAATTACCAGATATGGGAGCCCTGCCATAACATATTTTTTAATATGACTGAGTTTATATTTAATGTGAATTTAACATTGCAAGTTACATTATCAAAGAACATTTTCACTGACAGTCTAGCTCGAGCACCCTCAAAAACTCACATTAAAATCACTGAAGCTTTTTTTTTATTCTTCTCTCATTGGAATATATAAATTGATTATATGTCTGTTGTTATTCTTGCATTTTATTCTGAATGATTATATTAGGTTATTTGTTATATGTTAAAAATAATAAAAAGTTGATTAAAAAGAATCACTGAAGCTGTTTACACTGTGAAATTAATATCTTACAGATTCGTACACATATTTGCACTTTGTTGTTTCTGATGAGAGAATTCTCCAGAAAGATTTATTCTGTCAGAAAGCGAGTGAAGAAAACATCGGTATTTTAGCGATGACTCATCTGAACACCTCTGATTGGTCATTGCATTCATAAGCTCAACAGCATCGTGTGTGATTGGTTATAATGCAGAACTTTACAAACGCTCCTGTCTCTGTCTCAGCAGCAGCCAGCGAACGCAGATCTGAATTTAGCAGCTGATGATATGACGCACTGAACAATCTAATCATACTGGTGTGATTGTATTCAAATTATATTTAATACAGAAAATATTAATCTGCAATATTTTTGTCTTTTGGAAGCTGTATTCAAAATCCATTTGGCTCAAAAATCTTTGTCTTTAAATGTGCATGACGCCTCTGTCTAGCTCAGTCAGGTGTGCCGTGAAAAAATATCCAAACTTCATATCTCTATTATAATTTGTTATCATACCTGTCAACCCTCCCGTTTTTCCCGGGATTGTCCCGTATTTTACCTTGCTATCCCGCTATCATCCCATTTAAATATTTTCCCGTATTTCTCCCGTATTTTTAATATTTCTACAAAATGAAAATAAAAAAATCCCACTGGGCGCAAAACAGTTAAGCGGAAGTTTTGCCCTGCAGTTAATTTCATTGGTTAGGCTTACACCAAACACTGATCCCTAAACCTACCCGTCATTGTAAGGCAATCAGTACTGTGATTCACATGACCAATAAAATCTTGAGAATCGGCTGCAGGGCGGGATTTTCCGCTGAAGTAGTTTGGGGGGAAAAAAATCGCGCGAAGAAGAACAGCAGCATCCCGAGGATAGACGAACATGACGAGAGAGATGGCATTGAAGTATCTGCAAAAAAGCCGAAAACTTTGTGCAAGTATCTTCAAAAATGGGAGAGGGAGACTTACCCGTACTTAACAAAGAGCAACATCGGGCAAAGTCATGCATTTTGTAAAATTTGCTGTACGGATTTTAGTGTATCACACGGAGGGAAAAGTGATGTTGGGTAAGTTAGTGCTACTCGGGCCCGCTGGTGGGCATGTTTTTGAGGACATGCCCAGCCAATGACTGCATTTGTAACTACAAACATTTCTGAGGCTGATCAAGTGACGAAAGCTGAAGTGAAAATGTCAATGCTTTGCGCCAAAAATAATGTGGCCTTAAAACGAAAGAAAAACGGAAAAACTTTTTGAGATGATTTCAAGGTGTTGCTGAAATGTTAGATGTATATTTCATAGATGCGTTGTTTTAGGATGAATAGGACAATCTAATGGAAACCTTGATAATGATGTTCCCATGGTGTAGTCTAAAGTAACTGGACCCTTTTGCTTAACAGGTGCCATAGCTGTGGAACTTGATGAGGACGTAGCAAGGTTATGTAAATCTCAGCCTTTTTCATGGTTGTGCGATGAATCAAACAACCGAAAAACCGACAAAGAATTTGTTATCCTTGCAAGAATTTCTGATGAGTCCAATCTGGAGGTGACAACAAAGCTTCTTGAAATGCCCATATGCAATGTGGGTAATGCAGAAAACCTATTTGAAAAGCTGTCCGAAGCATTGAGGTGAGGGAACTGCAATGTGTTTCTCTAGTTTACATTTAATTATAACAACTAGAACATTTTTTTATTTAAGTTTCATGTGATCACAGTTTACGTAAAAGCTTTTGTCAAATAGTTAATTTTGTAATTATGGGCATATTGTTTTGATTTCCCTTTTCCAATAGCAAAAGAGGCATTCCATGGGAGAATGTCATTGCCTTCAACTCTGACAATGCAAGTGTAACGAAAGGCAGACACCATTCAGTGATTAGCAGACTAAGAGGAAGTCAGCCTAATGTCCAGGACCTTGGCTGCATTTGCCACCTTGTCCAGCTTGCCACTGGTTGTGGCATCAAAGCAACCAAACTTCCAGTAGAGGACATTTTGGTTGGGATATACACCCACTTTGACAAAAGGTAAATGTAAAATAAAAGCACACACACACATACATAACTCTATATCTAATAATTAAATCTTAAGCAATCTGAGACCACTTACTAAACTCAAAATCATTGTCTCCTTTCAGTGCAAAGAGATGTGAGCTCTACAAGGAGTTTGTAGAGTTCACAGACCCTGAAAACCTGAAGCTGCTGAGGGACTGCAGTACTAGATGGCTCAGTCTGCTTACATGCATTCAGAGAGTACTGAACCAGTGGGATGCTCTACAGGTAGGATTGTAATGGAAACATTTTCAAGATATCTGCTGAGAGTTTAACATTACATTTTTTCTACCATATATTGCCACCCTATATCCCTAAATCTATAGGCATACTTTGGCATTCCTCTCCACCTCCTCATGACTGTCAAAGTTCATAATCTGGCAAACTATCTCCGTGATCCAGTTATGAAAACATACTTTATGTTCCTGAGTGTTGCCCTTAAGCCTTTAGCTGAATTTAATATTTCCTTTCAGGTGGGTGTCATGACCTCTTGGGATAATGTCAGAATAACAGATTAATAATCACATACGATAATATGTATTATTTCATTTAGGGCAAGTACTGGTGGTACCACTTATTTTAGCAGTAATAAGTCTCACAGTAAAATAAACACCAATATATGCCATTTAAGTATAATAAAACTATTATAAGGTCATAAAAAACTGACTTAAATTACACATATTTCACTATTTATGGCTTGATAATTTCAATAAATGGCTTAAGTTTTTCACTGGATCACTGTATAATGTTATATCAACCTGTGACAACATTCAATACATTATTAACCCCTTAAGTGTCACTGGCCCACCGGTGGGTGTATAATGTTATATCAACCTGTGACAACATTCAATACTAAACCTAAACTAATCTTGACAAACTATATATATCATTGGAGACCTTAGAGATTGTATTTTTCATATTTGACCACTGTTTTATATTTAAAATTATGAAGTGACACTAATTCATTAATTTGTGACAAGAAAATTTAGCAAACAAAAAAAAAAACCCACCAAGAAGTTGGCTTTTGTTACAAAAAGCTGATACATACACATACAATCACGAAAGTTTTTTTTTTTTTGTGAAGTTTCTGTAACAACACTCTAGTAGCTATGTTTGATTAAGATTTCTGATTAGAAAGAGCCCACCCTCATAACTTTATGTAGTAATGAACAGGGCAGATATTCAGATAAGTCTCAGTAAGCAGCCAGAGCTGTTTCTAAGGCCAATGTGTTTTCTGCCATTCTGTCTGCCAATGAAACCTGATACTGACAAACTCCTCATCCAATAAAAGGTAAATTACCACCTGTTGATATCACATGTTCAGGTGATGTTTATAAACGTGCATAAAGGGAAACCTGCAAACACTAGGAGTAGCCATTTCATTTGCACTCTGACTCTGCATACGTCACAATGAATCCAAAGAGGACGAAACAAAGGTTTTACAGCCTTTCGGAAGTTGTAGAAGAACTTAGCAAGTCGAGTGAAGAAGAGTCTGAAGGAGAAGAGAATGAGTCCAGCAACGATGAGCCAGACATTTTGGAAGAGATTTTTTCAGACGCCACAGAGGGGTAAGTTTCTACATTTCTTTATAAATCTCTCTCTCTCTCTCTGTGTGTGTGTATATATATATATATATATATATATATATATATATATCTATATATGTATATATATATATATAAACATATGCTTGGGAGCAGCATGTAAATGTAACATGATACTACTTACATGTACTTATTTTACTTGCATATACTTACATTTTACTTATATTTTTTATAGTTGTTGTGATGATAATGATGATGTTGTGGACTGGACTGCTGAACCAACTTTATTTGCATCATCATCAGGTACTGCTCCTAGCAATTTTGAAGACACACTGAGAGCTACAACCAGGGGAAGACAAGGGAGAAGCAGTGTGAGAGGAAAAGGAAGAAGCAGTGTGAGGGGAAGAGGAAGAAGCAGTGTGAGGGGAAGAGGAAGAAGCAGTGTGAGGGGAAGAGGAAGAAGCAGTGTGAGGCGAAGAGGAGGAAGCAGTGTGAGGGGAAGAGGAAGAAGCAGTGTGAGGGGAAGAGGAAGAAGCAGTGTGAGGCGAAGAGGAGGAAGCAGTGTGAGGGGAAGAGGAAGAAGCAGTGTGAGGGGAAGAGGAAGAGGAAGAAGCAGTGTGAGGGAAGAGGAAGAAGCAGTGTGAGGGGAAGAGGAAGAAGCAGTGTGAGGCGAAGAGGAAGAAGCAGTGTGAGGGGGAAGAGGAAGAAGCAGTGTGAGGGGAAGAGGAAGAAGCAGTGTGAGGGGAAGAGGAAGGAGGAAGAAGCAGTGTGAGGGGAAGAGGAAGAAGCAGTGTGAGGGGAAGAGGAAGAAGCAGTGTGAGGGGAAGAGGAAGAGGAAGAAGCAGTGTGAGGGGAAGAGGAAGAAGCAGTGTGAGAGGAAGAGGAAGAAGCAGTGTGAGGGGCAGAGGAAGAGGAAGAAGCAGTGTGAGGGGAAGAGGAAGAAGCAGTGGAGGGGGGAAGGGGAAGAGGAAGAAGCAGTGGGAGAGGAAGAGGAAGAAGCAGTGTGAGAGGAAGAGGAAGAAGCAGTTGTGAGGGGAAAGAGGAAGAAGCAGTGTGAGAGGAAGAGGAAGAAGCAGTGTGAGGGGCAGAGGAAGAGGAAGAAGCAGTGTGAGAGGAAGAGGAAGAAGCAGTGTGAGGGGAAGAGGAAGAGGAAGAAGCAGTGTGAGGGGAAGAGGAAGAGGAAGAAGCAGTGTGAGGGGAAGAGGAAGGCAGACTGACTTGGATTCAGATACTCTTTCTGATACTGAAGAGAGATGGCATGATTAAGAAGAGCCTGACAATTTACCGATTGAGCCCATCTTCAAGCCAGAATGTACGCCTGGGCCTCAAGTTATCACTTCACAAGATTACAGCCCTCTAGAGTTATTTCAATTCTTTTTTTCATCCGATGTCTGCCAGACCATTATAAAAAACACAAATGCCTACTCTGCTGAGCACCAGAACAGCACAGGGAGACTAAAGCAGGAGATGTGCCAAAAGGACTTGTTTAGTTTCCTTTCAGTTGTCCTGTACATGGGTCTGGTAAAGCTTCCAGCAGTGCCAGACTACTGGAATGGATCCAGGCTTTTCAATTTAAGCTTCCCAGCATCAGTCATGTCCTGCAGAAGATTCAAGGCAATCTCCAATGCACTTCACATCAGCGATCTAAAGGTGGATGCAGAAAACATCAAGAAAAGAGGTACCCCTGATTACGACCGCCTGTGCAAAGTCAAGCCCTTGTATGTGCAGCTTCGTGACCGGTGCAAGAGCTTCTTTCATCCTGACCAAAACATCTCAGTGGATGAAAGAATTGTAGCTTCTAAAGCACGGATCAGTCTGAAGCAGTACCAGAGGGACAAGCCAACCAAATGGGGGTATAAGCTCTTTGTACTAGCAGATTCACGGCTTGGCTATACGTGGGATTTTTTTATTTATGAGGGAAAATCCCCCACAACTCAAAACCCACAGAACAAGGGGCTGAGCTATGAATCTGTAGTAGCTTTAGTCAATCCCAATGTCTTGGGTACTGGCTATAAGCTCTATGTAGATAACTTCTACACAAGCCCAAAGCTCTTCCGGGATCTCCTTGAAAAACGGATCTTCGCCTGTGGGACCATCAGAAGCAACAGGATAGGCTTCCCCCAAACCACCGAAAATAAATTGCCCAGAAAAGGTCCTCGTGGGTCCATTAGGTGGATCAGGGATGACAAACTTCTGTTTGTTGAATGGAAGGACACAAGAGAAGTCCTGATGTGATCTTCCTTTCATTCAGCCAATGGAGACCAGACTGTGCAAAGGAGGGTCAAAACTCCAGATGGGAAATGGACAGAAAAGACTGTTCCCATTCCTGCTGCAGTGTCCGACTACAAAAAGTGAGTAGAATTTATTCTCTGGTGTGTTGCAAGAAAATGTGCAGAAGTGTTTAGGTTTTATATATTGACTTGTGTTTATGTTTGCGTTTCACACAGGAACATGGGAGGTGTTGACATGTCTGATGCCCTCATTGGGTATTATACCATCCTTCGAAAAACAAGAAAGTGGTACCGGTCTCTATTTTACCATTTTTACCATTTTGTGGACATCGCTGTTGTAAACGCCTTCATCATTCAACAGCAGCTGGCTAAAATGAAACAAAAGAAGGCAAAAAGTCAGAGGGAGTTTCGAGAAGCTCTGGTCAGTCAGCTTGCTGACTGGATGCCACCACCTGCACCACCTGCATCCTCTGCTACACCTGCTCCTCCTGACTCTCAGCATGCCTGCCACAAGCCAAAGCACATCTCTAATTCAAAACGTGCTTTCAGAAGAAAGTGCAGAATGTGCCACATGAAGCACCAGTCTTCTGCCCTGCCTGTGATGCTGCTCTCTGTTTCCTGCCAGAACGTGATTGCTTCAACAACTGGCATGACAAGAACAGCCTGTAACACCAACAAATGTAGAGTTTGTATATAGTTGTGTTATGTAGTAATAATATAAATATGCATGTATATAGTTTATTTATAGTAATAGTGATTGTGAGATAGTAGTAATAGTAGTAGTCAAGTCAAAGCTTTTATTGTCGTAAGCACAGTGAGGAAAACAAGTTTCCCTGTACAATGTGGTTTCAGTAGTAGCTGTTTTATTGTATATGGTCATATAACATTTTTTATATGTCATATTTATGGTTTAAAAAATCATTTACAACCTATCTAGAATGTTTTATTGCTGTTTGAATAAAAAAAAAAATTGTAAATCAAATCAGTCGTCCATTACAAATCATACAAGGAGCATGACTAGTACCTAGTGGACATTGTTGGTATAGCGACTAAAAATACACAGAAACCTAATTTTTTTGTGATATCAATGTCAAATTTGGAACACAACTTCTTTAGACTTAATGCTTTTCATTTGACATGAAATTAAATTCAATTTTATTTTAATTTTAATAAAATATAAATAAATATTAAATTACTTTTTTATTACAACAAACTTAAACACCTATAACTTTTTTGTTTTAAATTTTATTCAACTTCTTTCACATGTACAAGAAACTTCCAAGTGTGTTTTTAAAAACGAGCCCAAAATTAGGTTCATATTCCAAACCGTTCCAGAATTACATTAATTTGAATCTGGACACCCCCTTTTCAGCTCTACCCCCAAAAAGGGGGGTGGCACTTAAGGGGTTAAATACTATTGTCCTACACTATAATACATTATTTGTAAAAAATGACCTCAGCATGGCTTACTAGATGGATCGGGCGTATGTCCAAAAATGGACACTCTGTCGCTTACACTTGTTTTACCTGAACGGGGCGTATAATCAAATATTATCACACCATTTTTCATGTCCAACGTTCACTAATTTCTAGAAATCCTACACAAACAGTAGCTATCCCAACATTTAACATAACTATTCAACCATATAATGTGTGAGTTTCATTAACTTACCATTGTTTTTGATGCTATTTCCATATTGAGTAGGTAGGAGCATAAATCCATACTTTACAAGATCCATGATCAGATGCCATGGTGTCACTAGACTGATATCTGTTGATTGGCTGGGAGAAATCCATGTGCTTAAACATTGGCGTGTAAACATTATTGTGAATGGTCGAATAAGTTACCAAATATGGTTTTTCGTCCGATAAAGGGTTAAATTAGAAATAAACTCACTCACTCCCTGACAGGATTTCCCCATTCCTTGCAATTAAGGCCGCAGAGTGAAATGATGTATCTTGAAAGGTTAAGTCTGCAGAATAACGAGTATTTCCTTTGTTATCAAATTTAAAAGGTATAACTTACAAAAAGTTAAAATGCCTTCTGGCTGAGCTGTAAGTAACATATCCCCTCCCCCACCCCAAATTTGTTGGCGCCACCAGTCACTCCCTGACTGAAAAAAATATGCCTTCAAGGGGCCCTATTATGCTCTTTTACAAGGTCTTGATTTTGTTTTGGGGGTGTACTAGAACAGGCTCTCATACTAGGTTGTTCAAAAAAACATATATTTCAAGTATTTTACATTAATACAACACCTCTCTCCCCAGTCTGGCATGAACGGCTCGAATAGTTCTTGCATCAAATGAAGGCCCGCCTTCTGAAATACGAAATGCGCTGTGATTGGTTATCTGGGCCAGTGTGTGTGCTCTGATTGGTTAGCTGGTCCAGTGTGTGCTGTGATTGGTCAGCTGGGCCAGTGTGTGCTGTGATTGGTCAGCTGGGCCAGTGTGTGCTGTGATTGGTCAGCTGGGCCAGTGTGTGTTGTGATTGGTAAGCTGGGCCAGTGTGTGTGCTGTGATTGGTAAGCTGGGCCAGTGTGTGTGCTGTGATTGGTGCTGTGCCAGTGTGTGTGCTGTGATTGGTGCTGTGCCAGTGTGTGCTGTGATTGGCAGCACTCGGTGCCTGGTCAGGAAATGTCTTGCCCCTTATCATAGCCGCCTGCTGTGAGCTTCAGTGTAAATATTGCATCAAACTCAAGTCAATTTGAGCACGATTTAAACCCGGATGATTGTAACCACTGTAAGCTCGTCTCTCTTGGGAAAGCTAGTGTGTCTCTGACATAGTGATAACTCTCATTACCTTCTCTAGCGCAGCTCAACCAGGTCTCGTCCCATTCGTCGATCTTTGTGACATCACAAATCCCAGAAAATATGCGTTGTAGTCCAAATGAGTCGTTCATTGTAGTTTTTGAAAAGTAATTTCTGTTAAATAAAATATCTCCTTTTGAAGTGGACTTTAATGACAAAATTTTCATTTTGAGATGGATTCAATCACTTACCCCCATGTCGTTCCAAACCCGTAAAAGCTTTGTTCGTCTTCAGAACACAATTTAAGATATTTGGCATGAAAATAATCAAGGAACTTTGTTACCGTACCATGGGTGCAGCAGTCGCAATGATATTATGCAGTGTCTAAAAATAGGCTTATTGGAAGTTACCTAGCTGGGACTATTTTCAGGCACTGCGTAATAACATTTTGACTTTTCATTTTCTGTCGGTCTTAATACACAATGTAACTACAGAAGTAAAGTTTTCAGTAAGAAAAATATAGAAACTCTTTGATCATTTTTGAGCGAGATGCTAACGGTTTAATCAGATTCAATGATCTAGGCTAAGCTAAAAGTGCTACCGCCAGACTCGGAGATCGGCTGAATGGATTCAAAAATGTAAAAACTCAACTGTTTAACTCCAGCAGAGTTGGAGAAAGAACCTATTTCAGAGTTGGAGAATGAGCCCACTTCAGCACGTATTTACCACGGTAAAAAACACAGAAAATGAAACAAAGTTTCCTAGCAACGACGACCCGCGCTGTAGTCTAATGTGAAAACAAGGCAAAACACTTCCAAACTGCTGTCCTTTTCTGTTTCTTTATATCTTGATTCATTTGAAAATTGAAACTGGTGACTGACCGCCTAATCCTCTCATTGTAATCATTCACATGGAACTCTGTACCTCTTTGTACTTGCACATTTGGAGGGAACAGACTGCCTGCACTCAGATATGCTTGCAGAATTTGATGCCTTTTTGCTAGAGTTTTGCCCAGGTTTTTAAAGTTGTGTAATTTTCTGGCACATTGCTTGAAAAAGGTGCGTTTGCTTTCAAACCTTGAAGTCCACATATAAATAAGAGAACCAAAGTGAAGAATAACTTCAGGATAATGGCACATATAATGGTACTAAACCTCTAATAAGCTGCTGTTACACTGGAGAGTCAGAGACGTTCGGATCCAATTGCAGTATTTATTAACAGAGTGGTCAGACAGGTGGAAATCAGGAATGGCGTCAGGTATGTCAGGGGTAACCAGAATCAAAACCAGAAACAAGCAGAGATCGGGGCAGGCAGCAGAGAATCAGAGTCAGAATACACAATCCAGAAGTCAGACACGGAAGAACAAACAAAGGGAAAACGCTCGGAAATGTTAGACGGGCTGAACAAGACTTCGCAGTGTGATGGTGTGAGTGTGCTGCTTATATGGGTGTGTGTGTATTAGCTGCAGGTGTGTGTGTGGAATTAGGTGCAGGTGTGTGTGTGTGTGTGCAGTCCCCAGGAGTAAGGCAGGATGGGAAATGGAGTTCTGAATGAGTCCTGAGTGGAGTGCCCTCTACTGAAGCTCACAGGCACTCCAGCTAGAGATCGTGACATAGCCCCCCCACAAGGAGCGGCTTCCAGACGCTCTATACAGTCTTGGAGGGCAGTGGAGCGGAGGCAGAACAGGGGGAGGGATGGAGGGCCTGGTCCATGTGGAAGTGGAATGGCTGGCGACCAAGGCAGAGCCGACGGAACAGGAGTCCACCGGGGCGGAGCAGGTGGAACTGGAGCCCACCAGGGCGGAGCAAGGAGCCCCCACCGCTGAGCAGATGGGATAGAAGCCCACCAGGGCGGAGCAGACGGGACAGAAGTTGACCAGGGCGGAGCAGAGAACCACCACAGCCGAGCAGAGGAGACAGAAGCCCACCAGGGCGAAGCAGAGGACCACCACAGTGGAGTCAACGGTACAGGAGAGCAAGTCTGGTCAGGTGGGACTGAAACAGAACATAAACAGGTTAATGGCGGCCTCTGTGGTCGTGATGAGGTGGTTAGAGAGTTCACAGCCGGTCTCCATGGCCGTGACAGGGTAGGACGAGAGCTCATAGACGGCCTCCTTGGCCGTGACAGGATGGGCGGTGAGTTGGTGGACGACCTCCTTGGCCGTGACAGGACAGGACGAGAGTTCCTGGATGGATACTACTGACACCTCCGAAGGTTCTGCAGCAGTTACAGTCTCCTTGACATCAATACAACAGGCTGAGAGAACCTTGCTTGGTGCAACAGACAGGCTGTGACGAGGCTCTGGATGATCTGTTGTGGTATGATGAAACTCTGGAAGATTGGTAGTGATTTGACTGGCCTCATAAAGTTTAACTGTGACTTGACCTTGTTCACTAGGATCCACGGTGGCGTGACCTTGTTCACTAGGATCCACGGTGGCGTGACCTTGTTCACTAGGATCCACGGTGGCGTGACCTTGTTCACTAGGATCCACGGTGGCGTGACCTTGTTCACTAGGATCCACGGTGGCGTGACCTTGTTCACTAGGATCCACGGTGGCGTGACCTTGTTCACTAAGGTCAGCGAGGACCTGACCTGACTCTGGACGGTCAGCGGGAACCTGACCTGACTCTGGACGGTCAGCGGGAACCTGACCTGACTCTGGACGGTCAGCGGGAACCTGACCTGACTCTGGATGGCCTGTGGAGACGCGAAGGTGCTCTGGATGGCCTCTGGAGACGTGAAGTGCCTCGGCTTCGGGAACCATCTCGGGCACAGCATTGGACACCGCCTCGGGCTCCACCTCAGGAATGGCCTCAGACCCCGCCTCGGCCTCGGGCACCGCATCGGGAATGGCCTCGGTCACCGCCTGCTTCGGGAAAGATGTGCTGCTCGGTTACGGCCTCCGGGACGGCAGCGGGCTGCTCGGTTACGGTCGATGCCTGTCTCCTCCTCCGCCCTCTATGACGGCGAGTCAGTGGTACCTTGTCCGGAGACTCAGGCATTGAGTCGGCCATCTTGTGCTGTGGCGCAGGGCTGGTGGCCATCTTGTGCTGTGGCGCAGGGCTGGCGGCCATCTTGTGCACAGGCGCTGGAGTGGTAGCCATGACAGGATGAGTCTCAGGAGCGGCGGCCATTTTGTGAACCGCCTCCGGGCTGGTAGCCATTTCGTGGAGAGACTTTGGGGTTTTAAAGTCCTCTGCCTCTCCCACAGTGAAAGGAGAACCACATAACAAGAGTGCATAGTCCATAATGTCTCTTAGACGGCCATTAAATTCCCCTCCAGGTAACCATGATTTAATTGATTCATTGAGTCCAAAACGAAACAAGTCCTTAAACAAAGCTTCATCATTTAGAGGAACTTGATATACTAACTCACAGAACTGCTGAACATACTCCTCAATAGATTGATCTCCTTGCCGAAGGTGCAGTAGCTGGTCCACTGGGTCAATGATAGGGCTAGATAGTTGACACACTGACCTAGAATTGGGATCCGACATCTTGGTAATGAGAGAATTCCGGACTGCTGGATCCTGGTTTGGCGAAGTCTTCTGTTACACTGGAGAGTCAGAGACGTTCGGATCCAATTGCAGTATTTATTAACAGAGTGGTCAGACAGGTGGAAATCAGGGAATGGCGTCAGGTATGTCAGGGGTAACCAGAATCGAAACCAGAAACAAGCAGAGATCGGGGCAGGCAGCAGAGAATCAGAGTCAGAATACACAATCCAAAAGTCAGACATGGAAGAACAAACAAAGGGAAACCGCTCTGAAATGTTAGACAGTGCTAAACAAGACTTCGCAGTGTGATGGTGTGAGTGTGCTGCTTATATGGGTTTGTGTTTATTATCTGCAGGTGTGTGTGTGGAATTAGGTGCAGGTGTGTGTGTGCAATCAGTCCCAGGAGTAAGGCAGGATGGGAAATGGAGTTCTGAATGAGTCCTGAGTGGAGTGCCCTCTACTGAAGCTCACAGGCACTCCAGCTAGAGATCGTGACAGCTGCTTATTAATAGTTGGTAAGGTAGTTTTTTCCAAATTTGTCAGTCTGAAAAAAGAAGAAAAAAAGGCAGATTTACAAGCCGGAGCCACACAGTTGAAGGGCACGTTTTGATTGCTGCAATGCCAGGAATAAGTCTTCTCCCCTTATGTTCCCTATACATGTATGTTGTAAGAACACTGGCTTTACCATACCTTCAAGAACTTTGAGAGTACCCACACAGATACATATAATGTGGAGTGTTACTGTGCAGACATGCATGCTGAATGAACTCAGTAACCTTCTCAGATCAATGTGCACAATGACTAAATTTACACTGGAATGTTGTTTACCAAATGACAAGATCAAAAATATTTTTTTTTGTATATAGAACTTCTGACACAGGAGAACGTAAGCTGCCTGCATTCAGCTCATTCTCACAAAATGACAGAGGAGATAAATTGTTGAATAAACTCATTATTTTGGTTATATTCGCGTATAAAAAGTATTCTCGTTACTTCATAACGTTACGGTTGAACCACTGATGGCAGATGGACTCTTCTGATGATGTATTTAATACTTTTCTGGACCTTGACGGTGTAATTTACTTGGCAGTATACTATGAGACAGTCACAAGCCTCACAGGTTTCATCTAAAATATCTTAAATTAAATTTCCTCACCGCTCTGCATACAGTGACCTTACTAATGTGCTCTGCATCCCTGATGTTATATAGAAAACTACCATTTAAAAGATGGTCCCACTCAAATAAATATGCATGTGGATATGGCAAAAAAATCTAAATAATCCTCTCCTGATGTAAATGTAACTCTCTACAAATTAATCCAGCCTCCTCATCTACAGGATTCAGTGTAAGAGGACATGCAATTTTTGCCACTTTTACAGTGTCTGCATGATGAAAATATGTGCAATGAATTAATGTATTGGCACTGCATAAAAACGCTTTTCTTATTTAGTAAGAGATAGTGACAGGGTCGATTCCGTTCAAGCAGCTGCACATGAGGATAGTAGAACAGTCACAAACCTAAGAAAGCAGCTAGAACAACTTACTGATGAAGTGACGAACATGGAGGATAGGAGCAGGAGAAATAACGTGAGACTGGTGGGGATACCAGAGGGGGCGGAAGGCTCCGATGCAGCCGGCTTTCTCAGAGCTAATCTTTCCAAGTGGATTCCTGCACTGAAAAGATGTGATATTGAGATTGAGCAGGATCATCGCGTGTATGATGCAAAAAAAAATAACTCAGAGCGGCCGCGTACTCTTATCTTTCATGTGCTGAGATGGCAAGACAGATCGGCGATCCTGAAGGGTGCACAGCAGGCATACCTGGTGAAATATACGCAGGATAATGTCACGCTGCTGCTGTTTTTTTCCTGACTTCAGTCCAGCCACGTCTGCCGGGAGAGGAACCTCAACACAGTCCTTAGGAGGATAACAGCACTGGGTCTGCAGCCGTTTCTCATCTATCCGACGATAATTAAACTACAACACAAAGTCAGAGGATTTTATTAGCTCACTACCACAGAAGAAGCATCTTAACTGCCCAGGAGAGGAGAATAACTAGGTGGACATGGACATTCAAGTTGCTGCTGTGATCTTTTATCCTGCAATTTTGTCTAGTGACATAAGCGTTGAAATCTTTTTTTTTTAGCTAATGGAGAGAAGGTTTGATTAATAGTTCTTGACACTGGGCTTTTTGGGGACAGGTTTTGTACTGGTGTGGATCGGTCACGTATCCAAATATTTTTCTGTTTTTTTCTTGCTTCTTGTTCAAAGTTGTTTGCTGTTCCTTTTTCTGTGCTACTTTTATTTTATATAACAGACATTAATATCTTTATTTATTTCATTTGAATTTTAAAAGGATTGCACACTTGGGTAGGTTGGCATATAAGCTGTGTCCCAAAGTTGAGTGTACACACTTCGACTTCGAAGACCAGACCTCCGAAGTGCGTGAGATGCTCCGCCGTCACAGGATTTCCTAATTCCGCCACCAGGTGTTCCCGATTACCGCTCTGTCACATAGCAACGGTGAAAGGAGAGCTGACATCCTGGCACATTTATAAAAGTTATGGAGCCAGCATTGTTAATATTTGTATTTATATTTTATGTTTTAATGGAGGAAATGGTGGGAATGTTTCACCCACGGCGGCGCTGGGTGATTTACCTCAGGCTTAGTTGAGACCAGGTAACTTCCACTGTTTTGCTGTGTCCTTGCCGAATTACAACTTTAAATGCATGTATTGCATTTGAACTGACTTGAATAATGTAATGATACATATGAACACACACACACACACACACAATAGCGGTTCAAATGCTGACTGATATCTTACTAAGGTGCGCTTTTAAAATAGTTTATTGTCTTGACCGTGGTGAACATATTTAGAAAGGTTTGCAACCCTGATTTTAGGCAGTTTAGTAACCATAAAAATAAAACTGATTAAATAAAAACAAATTGAGCACTTTTGTTCAGCTCAATGTTCAGTGGCAGCTGTGACAGCTGATCAGTGCTCTGTATGGCCGGTCTGAGTCTTTCAGATGTAGCCTCTGATATGGGTTGCAGCTGTAGTTAACAAAAAAATGTAATATTCTGACAATAAATGTTAGTTTCATTTTCAAAATGACCAGTGGGGGACTGTAAGAAGCACATTCATTAAGTATTCAGTACAAATGTGAAGTAAGTTACTATGTGTGGGTTTTTTTCCTCACAGGACAGCAGCACTATAATAATATGGTCTTTTGATGCATTGTTGTAGATTAAACTGGCCAACAGTATATGTAATAGGCTATTTTAAATTTAACAACCTTGAACATATTCAGAAGTAAAATGCAACATACACAGTAGTGCAGCAGTAATATTAATGCAAAACCATCCTGATAAATTATTTTTTCAGAACAACACATACCTTCACTTTTACTCTCCATACCTTAAGTATATTACAGTACGCAAGATAATACTTTTGCTTAAAGGGACTGTTCATCCAGAAATGAAAATTCAATAATTTACTCACTCTCAAGTTCTTCCAAACATTTATACATTTCTTTGTTCCAAATAATATCTTCCTTTGTGCACAGCAGAACAGTGTTTGTAACCAAGCAGATCTTGCCCCCATTGACTACCATAGGAAAAAAATACTATGGTTGTCAGAAGGGGTTAAAATGATGACTGAATTTTAATTTGTGGGTGAACTATCCCTTCAACTAAGGTTTTAATTATGACTAGTACATTTCCTCAATGTGTTATTAGTAGTTACTAAAAGTAGTGTCCTAAAGTATCTCAATATTTCTTCTGCTTTCTCACAGCTCGAAACAATTTATTTTTTCCTTCTGTCCCTAAATCAGACCAGACCCCTGTACTGCAGGATAAACCTTAATGTCCCAGTGCTGGAAAGATTTTTCAGTGATGGTGACAGACAGCCTGATTTTCGGCTGAGCAGGGACAGTGCTGCTGGATCTTCTGAGAAGTGCTACAATCCAGACCCTGGTGTTTCTCTTCTGTCTGCCAGCGGTACATCATACAGAGTGGTCTCCAGAGTGTTTAACATGTGCCTTGTTCCACTGTCCACCGCATTGTCCACCGAGTTGCTGAGGAGGTGGTGGCCATTCGCCACCAAGTAATTCACCTCCCGAAGACCCCAGAAGACCTGGAGGCAGTTGGCCGTGGGTTTGCAGGGCTGGCAAGACAGAGCTTTCTTGAAAGCTGCAGGAGAAATCAACGGCTGTCCGCATCAAGCCACCGAGCGGCCCTGATGGTCAGTGCTACAGGAACAGGAAACTGTTCCCATCTATTATCCTGCAGGCTGTTTTTGACCATAAGGGCCGCTTCACTAAAACCTACGTGGGCTGGCCCGGGTCAGTGCATGACGCACAAGTGCTCCGCCACAGACCACTGTACAGGAGGTCAGTGTACCCTCCTCCAGGGCACTTTATCCTGGCAGACGGAGGTTACCCATGCCTCCAATAGCCACTCCCCCTCATCCCTCCCTACAAGAGGCCAGTACAAGGTGTGGGAGCCCAGCGCTTTACCGTCCATCATTCCAGGACACGCTCCATTATAGAGCATGCTTTTGGGATGATGAAGACCAGATTCAGGGCCATCTTCCTGCAAGTGCTGGAGGTGCACCACACCTTTGTATCTTACGTAAGTAAATTACAAAAACATTTTAAAATCATGTAAAAGAATTAACAGATTTATTTTTCTGAAGATGTTTTTTGTTCCCTTTTTTTACCATTTCAGGTCATAACAGCCTGTGCCATCCTCCATAACATCTGCCTTGGGGTTGGTGACATCATGGCCCCGGAGGATGAGCACGAGGAGGAGATGGCAGAGGAGGAGGATGAGGGGGAGCATGCTTTGGAGACAGTCAGTGGTGCTCCACGGCGTGACCAGCTGTCTGCAGAGGTGTCTGCCCTGGAGGAGGTACCTGCTGACCACGACTATTTGTAACAGGCAAGACAATTGTAAAGCTATGATGCCTAAGACAAAAATTGATTGGACCATAAAACTGTTCAAATTTGGTTTGCACATAGAAATATTTTATAGTTTGTTTCGAGTATGCAAGTTAATATAATTTATTCTTCCCTTTCTGAAAACATCTTAGTGACATGACAGCTGTCGATTGTGTCAGCCCTGCAAACCTGTTGGTAGATAACGCAATGGACGGTGGAAATATGCACTCAAACACCCAGGAGACCATCCCAGATGATGTCCCACCAGCAGAGAGGCCTTACCAGGGTCTGTATTGTGGCAGCCCATCCAGGTCCAGCAGCTCCACCAGGGCCTCCCTGCTCAGCTGAATGACAGTGTACAATGACATGTTCTGTTCCGTTTTATATGCTCTACTTGTGTGTTGTTTTTCTGAAGATAAACCTAAGTTATGTTAAGTAGTTTCAGTAATGTTTTGAATTATTTGTTTTAATGTAACAATTGAATTTGACACATAAATTTGAATGCTTTTGTACAGGATAATCCTTTTATTTATTTATAATAAATAAACTTTTCATTTTTTAATTTACAAAAATAAACTGGACAGAAATTAGAACATTTCGTTGGCAAACAGACTTAAAATAGGTTTTGTCTTTGTTATGTGTACCTGTGTGTTTTATTTTGAGTCCGTATAGGTGGCGTTGTGGGGGAATTCTTGTTGCGTGAATCATGTGACGTCATCGGGGATTCCGGATAAAAAGGCTTCGAGACGGCAATGGCGGTCTCTCTCTCTCTGTTGCTGCGCTTCCCATCCGCAAGCGTCTCTCATCGCCTCTTGGAGGCGGTTTTGTTTTGTTTGTTTGTTAGGCTTAGATTTAACGTATAAATTTGTGTTTTGATGTTTGGTATATTTCTTCTTTTAGTAGCGGGTAGTGTATGTATTTTTTTTATTAGTTCACGTTTGTTTATTTAGTAAGAGCTGAGCGAGGGAAGCAGATGTCCGGAAGACTCACCTGTTTTTTTATTCCGGTAGTCAGGTAAGAACTTTACTCAGAGAACAGGTGTAGTTAGGGGACTGTTTTCTTAGCTTCCCTACCCGTGAGCTGATTGTTTTCTTTACCATCTATTGGATTGTTTTTTTTTACTATAAATATTGTTTGTGAATGTTCGATTTGAATTCTGTTAATTAAATAGAGACGTCTTGGAACTTACATCGGGGGTTGTGATTCTTTTTATATGTTCGGCCTGTGTCCTTTGAATTCACGAGCCTTGAAATGGTTATGGGCCGTAACAGTCTTCTTGAGAAAATGGTTGTTAATTTATTTGTTAACCATTCTCTCAGGAAGACCAAAACAGTCGGTCCATTCTCTCTCTTCTCTCTCTGCTCTCTTGGGCTTCTTCCTCTCCTCCGTCTCCCTCTGGAACTTGATGTCTTCTCAGAGTAGCATCCACCAGCTCAATCCTCACGGCACAGTTTTCTCTTGGCTGGTGTTGGTGCTGGTCCTCCTCGCGCCTCCTCATCTTCTTCACGATCACCACTGCTGAAACCTGGCCCTGGCGGTTCCTCAGGGATGGAGGCAATTAGGACAGTGGGGTTGTTTGATGGTCTCTGTCCTAACACCTCATCCATGAGGACGAATAAGGGCCAAGTTTCAGCAGTGGGTTTCCCACTCACCCGTCCCAGGACACTTGCAATCCTAAGGCACAATAAAAAATAAACCATGAATTTCATGAAAACCATGAATTTCAGTAAATGGTTATATTAACTTTATATATTTTTTTAAGTTCTCCCATTTTTTTTGGCCTGCAGGGGAGTAACCTTCCCCAGCGGCCCATTTTCTCCAGAATTGTCCTAAAACAAGAGAAAACACAAACACTTATTAAATATATTAATATGGGTGCAGTTAGATTGATAATAGAAAATATGACACAGCAGGACATGCATAAAAAAAATACTGAAGTGCTCAAGTTAGGTTCAAACGTGTAGACGCATGATAGCAGTACACATCACACAGAGTGAAAGACTACTGCCTTATATACTGGTTGCCATATTGTTTGTGGGCTTTGTGTGGGGTGGCAGCTAATGGTTAAAATAAACAAGAGAGCCTAGTGGAAAAATTGCAAAGGAGGTCGTGGCCTTACCTCCAAGCCACGCTGGCCGAGTTTTTGGCCCCCGTGAAATAAATGGTCATTCTGAACCCTTAATTTGATGAATTGAGCTGTCTGCTCGTTGCTCCTAAAAGCAATTGAAATATTAGAAGTTTTGCCTCAAACTACCAAACAAATGAGGCTGCTCAGTGGTAACATTTTTTAGGAAAGACCTCCACCTTATAACACTTGTTTTGCTGGATATTTTGATAAACATAATACTTACATTTAAATGTGAATTCCTCTGTCGATGCCACTGATGTCTCACCCGCCATGTTGTTTGAATATTAATTCCATCACCACCTGGGCACAATTTATTCCTGGATAAGGTAGGGTGCGAGGTGTCCATCAGGTGTACATGTTCTCTGAGTCCCAAAGTTAAGGCCACGCCTCCGAAGTGCAGGAGACGCTCCGCCTTCGCGGGATATCCTAATTGCGCCAAGGTGTTCCAGGTTACTGCTCCTGTCGCATAGCAACGGTACTAGGAGGAGGGTATGGCCATCCTGTCAGGATAGGTGGAGGCTGAATTGGCTCATTTATGTTTTTTTATGTTTTTATATCACAATGGAGGGGATGGTAGGATGTTGTTCACCCGGCCCCGGGCAGCGCTGGGGTTAAGTACCTGAAGCTTAGCAGAGACCGAGGCCAGGTAAAAACTGGTTTGATGATCCTTAGTTTTGCTGGGATTACACCTCAATATGGTCCGGGCACACCATTTGATAACTAAAATCCCCATCCCACCTTCAGGCTACTCAGTAGCCTACTTGAGACATTGCTGTCAAGGAAAACTGACTCCTATTTACATTATTCCCTTATAGAAACATCTTGTGCTCCAAACCTTCTCAAGAAGAAAATGTGAGTACAAAGTACTAAAAAAACATTTTGTCTCAAAAGTGGCATGTTGTATTTAATTTTGCTAATTCATAAGCAGTTTCCAGCTGTCACAGGAATGTTTCACATACAAAAATAAAAAACAAGCAAAAAAACAATATCATCAGCATTTGACACAGTAGATCATGCAATTCTTTTACAAAGACTCAATCTTGTAGCTGGGTTTCAGGGGTCACTGCTGGAGTGGTTTGCCTCTTACCTCAAGGAGAGAACTTTTTAATGTAGGTGAGTGCTTATCTTGTGCACAAATCTCTTATGGTGTTCAACAGGGTTCTATTTTGGGTCCTCTTTGCATTAAATATGCTTCTTTATAGGTCAAATTATTATCATTTTGACGCCGACGACACTCAGCTTTATCTTCTTGTTAAAGATAACAGCTGTTCTGTGTCCAATTTGTTTGATTGTTTAGCTGTAAAAAAAAAAAAAATCATATCCATCCAGCATCTTGTCATGCAGACAATGACAAAAATGAAATAATCATCTTTTGCACATGGGTTCTGACCTCTGAAACTGTTAATGTATATGTTAATGTGTTATATCTGATCCCACCTTGTGTGTTGTTAAACAGATTAGCGCTGTCATGAAAAGCAGTTTCTTTCAGTTAAGATCTATGGCTAAACTCAAGATGATGCTTTCTAGGAAGGACCTCGAAATCAGCTTTAGATAGCTAGATTACTGACTGGCACTAAAAAAAAACGTGAACACTTTACACCTGTGCTCAACTTTCTTCATTGGTTATCAGTTAAGTTCCACGTTGATTTTAAAAATTTGCTCTGTTAAAGCTTTGCATGGACTTGCACCTCAGTATATTTGTGATCTTCTCACTCCATTTTACTGCTTCAAGACCCCTTCGATCATATCTAGTCAATTTCTACTCTCAGTTCCTAGTTCTTGTTTTTAAAGCTAAAGGTATTCTGGCTTTCTCAGTGGCTGCCCCTAGGCTCTGGAATATTCTTCTTTTCTATATTAGATCTGCGCCTTCTTTTTCTATGTTCAAATTATCTTTGAAGGCCTATTTTTATTCTTTGTGTTTTAATTCTTCCTGAGAGTGAAAATTAGCATAATACAGCACTTTGGTTTCAACATCTGTTGTTTTTAAATGTACTCTATAAATCAATAAAATAAACTTCTGTTATTGATCATGTTTACATGCATACCCGATTTTGATTAAAGCTCATATTTCAAAAAAGAGGTTTACATGCACCACAGATTGTACATTTAAGGCAATAATTTTGAATACAAGTCAATAATTAAATTTCAGCATTAATTATGTTTTTGAAAGCACCGGCGGATTGAAAATGTCAACGTGTCAGAAAGAGGATTGCTGCTCTGGCCACGTCAAACAATACATTGATATGGTAGAGAGAGGTGAACTACCCAATCCAAAAGTGAAGTCATTTGAAGAGATGAAGATGTGATGTGCTGATCTTCTCTTCCCAGTGAAAGTGGGAATATTTGACACCCCTTCCTCACCATGCATCAGTCTGACCAACCCATGCTGCCCTTTCTCCCCGATGATATGTTTGATTACTGACAAAATTTTCATTTTAGCATAGAGTATCCCTTTAAAGTTAGTGACAATATTACTGGACACTTTCATTTACTTTTTTAGTTTAACATTGTTGCTTCACAATGCTTTATGTTCATTTTCTCCTATGGATTTATGTTAATCTATTTCTAATGAGTTTTCAGGGTTTGACGCATTATTTTATGGAACTGTGTTCTGTCAGGTGCCTTAAGAGCATTCAGCGAAGCCCTCACCATATAGGATTTTTGAAAGAACGCAGAATACTAGCGTGCGAACATACCACAGTGTGGATTTGAGAAAGTGTGCAAAGACTTCACGTGCACACTTACCATAACATGTATTTTCAAATACTGTTCTAAGGAAGGGCTCTCGTGGCACTCTGATAGAGCAGCTCATAGATGGAATGGTGCATCTCAAAACAGTATGTTTGATAGTCATCAACTCGATCTGTGGAAATAATGCTGGAGCGCTCTGGGGAAAAACAGTGAACTCAGTCTCATATGAGAGGAGAACTCCTGAATCCAGAGTAGCGCGCTCATAGGCGACCCTTCTTGGAAAAGGGGAGCGCTGCTAAACTACCACGAGAATCGCCCAAATAGCCCCTCATGTTGAGGGAAGCGATGCTTGAAGTGTATAAACAAATACACACTGGCTGAATGGAGCCCAAGGAACCAAGGTCTTATCATCTCAAGAAAGGGAACGAGGTGGAGCACGTAACCCTTACCGTACAGGATTTCAGAAATTGCTTAGAGTCTTGCATGCACACTTACCAATACGTGGATTTTTAGAAAGTGCGCAAAGTGTTCACGTGCACACTGACCACCATGTGGTTTTCAGAAAGTACACAGAGCTTAGCGTGTGTACCTAAAGGTTCCTAAGCATCGCAGAGGCGCTGAACCGCACGGGCGAGGCAAGCTCAAATTTTACAAACCTCTAGCGAGGGGAGCATCACCTAGGGCAGCATATACAAGAAGACTTCTGTAACTGCCACCTTCACTTCCCGCTGGATGCGACAGCACCTAAGCGGCCAGGAGACCCCTCAGGGTGACCTGGCTGGACATCCATGAAATTCCCTGCAGTGCTGTGCCAGGCCTGATGATCAAGGAGGCTCGGCCCGCAGAAACCTGTGATCTCAGCCGCCTAATACCGGAACATGAAGCCGGATGGCTGGTGCTGACGAGTGTTTAGTAAACAATGTTAACGGAGCACTGCAAAGGAAACTCACAGAGTTTATTAGTAGACACATAACCACCAGCAATTTACACATAAGTATATACAGAAAGGGTTATTTTTTTTTACTCCCACCCTCCTGCGCTGGAGTCCCGCTCTAGGGGCGTCTCCTTTTAGTCCGGACCATCAGTAAGGTGGTTGCTATGAACATAGAACCAGCCAAAAACATTATAGGTCCAGCATAGGAGACTGTTATGCGTTAGAGGTTTCCACCTAACCTTGATCAGGTGGAGAGCTGGTGGTTACAGGGGAATTAGGAAGGGGAGGATAAAAGCAGAAGTTAAAAATCCCTAAAGGGAACGAGTAGATACCTCGGTATCGCTCTGATTCAGATGAGAACACTGCCTCGTCTGGATCACATCCCTTAGGTTCTGCTTACCTCCTTGTGACCCACAATTCCTCTTAACCCTGCCCGCAGGTGGGGGAGGAGCGTGAGTCACGACACTACCTTCTGTGCCCGTCTTTGATCCTCAGATCGAGACAGGCCTGGACCCCTATGTTGTTCGGGCTCAGACCTGGACCTTCGTGGAACGAAGGATCTGAAAGCAGCGGAGTGAGCCTTCGTCTCCCCGAACTTCTCGATCACCGTCTCAACGGAAATACCAAAAAGTTCAGAAGGCGAAACCTGATCATCGAGAAGAAAGCCTTTTCTTTCTTCCCGATGTCTGCCAGGTTCATCCACAGAATTCTCTCCGCCACCACCATGGCCGCCATAGTCCTGCGCTTGGCAGAGGCGGCCTGCTTGGTAGCCCGGAGAGAGGCCTGTGGTGTGGCGCAACTTGGCTACCTGATCAGGAAAAAGGCCTTCGCCTCTATCCAGGTCTCTTAGCAGATCTGTCTGATATGCTTGAAGCATTTATTTTGTAATAAAGCCACAGCCTGACCTGCTGCTGCGTATGCCTTGCCATTTAAGCAAGATGCATTGCTTGAAGGGGCTTAGATGGCAAGGAGGGAGATTAAGAGAGGATGTCTCCCCCGCAGAATGAAAGCTCTTTCTGCAGGGGGCATCCTCTCATAGCCGTTTTCGCGCATCGCCTCGATGTCGGCAAAACTCTTATGCCGAAACCGATGGATGCCAGAAGAAAACGGCCTCTTCCATTTCCTTTCGATCTCTGTATGGAGATCAGGCAGAAATGGAAGGCTCAGCTGAGCTGGAGGGCTATGGTTGGAAAGATAACGCTCATTGAGGCGCGAACCATAACCTCCAACAGCTCTACATACGCAGGGCAGGAGAATTGAGAAGGCTCAGCGTCAGCTTCTTCACCATCCTCAAATATCTCCTGCTTTTCCTGGGTAAAAACCCAGCAGAGCACTAACCTCAGTATCAGAAAGTGTTAAAGGTATAACATCATCCTTCCAAGGCTCTCTCTCGTCCGCCGCCATTATGAGCGCAAAAGGGAAAGTCCCTCTTTAAACCATTCAGACAGATCCACCTTCTCACGAGCTCATTCTCCTCCGTGCCTCAGCAGCGGCGGGTCCTGAACCGCGGGAAGCAGATGGCTGCCTTTTTTTTTTTTTTTTTTTTCTCGGAAAGAGAGACGAACGAGAGCGGAGCTTTTTCACTGAAAAAACGCTCGCAATGCACGCAGATTGCCTCCTCAAAGACATCGCGTGCGTGCTCTTTACCCAAACAAATGACGTAAAGATCGTGTGTCATCGGGTGTCAAATAACGCCGAAACGGATGCACACATTGTCTAAACGCTTGCTAGTAGTCGCCATGATAGACAGAGAAAGAGCGCTCTTACCGGTTCTTTCAGATGCACGCTTCAAACAAAACGGTCAGTTTTGAAGACGAAGAAGAGAATGACGTGTTCTCCCGATGCCTGTTTATAGTTGCACCGGTAGTGACATCAGAGGCTGTCGCCGGCCAACTCGTTGGTGTTTTTTCAATGTATGCTTCAGACACGGGTCACGACGAGGTGTTCCTCATAGCGACCCCTAGAGGACACAGTTCGAAGTTCCCTTGAAAGGGAACTGTACTCGCTAGCCTGTAGAACTAAAAGACAAACAAACAAAACTTCACAAAGTCATTGGTCAGATCTTCCAAAAAGTAAGTTAATAACAATTACAAATTGTATTTTTTTTTTTTTTTTTTACACAATGTATGATTGTCAATTTTTATATATTTTTTTTCACACAATGTATGATTGATTGCTGCTTGTCAAGCAAGAAACAGCTAGGCCATATGTGGAGGGTCATGTAAAAGAGGCAGTAGAACAGTGAGTATTTCTGAGTTTAAAAAGGTTTTTACTTTTCTTTCTAGGCATGCTTTAAGTTTTGCTTAAATGAAAAACTTACAATTAAAAAAAAAATGTTTTCTGGCTGTTTTAGGTTGACTGAGGGGTTAAAAACCCTCGGTGAAGCTGAGGCTATTAAAATGCATTCAGAGGTGATGAAACAACTGTTTCTTGGTGGTTCAAAGCCCCTAGAGGTAGAGGACCTTTTGACCCTTTTCAAAGTAAATTTCAGTTGTCCTGGAAGCAACAGACGGAGACTAAAGAACCAGACAGTCATGTTGTGGAGAGATTGGCTAGTGGAAATATGCATTTTAACGTGCATTCTAACATTTGCATTTCCATTCTAATGATACTGTGAATATTTGTTATATTTGTATATATATATATATTAGTTTGGACTAATTTTAATAGTCCTCCATTTTTTGTTCTTTAGAGGGGAGCAGGCCTGTATCTCTGATACCACCTCTAGGATTTCCATACAAACCCACAATCCAGTTTCTCCATCCAGAAGATAATGCGTGCGCATCCTCCCTGAGGCAAACACAAGTGATGTCACATTGTGTTTGCCTCTGCATGACTCCTACCTCAGTTTTAGAGAGAAAATGGGTCTGGGATCCTCAAGTCTCCTACATTTGGTTTTGCCTAAATATGTTCTTTTTGCTTACCTGTTTCTGTAAGATTGTCAATTTCTGGTTCTTTGTTTTGTTTGTAACACTGCCAACATAGTGGGTGTTTGTGTAAGCCCCCTACTAGTGCTGTGCCATATAAGTGTTAACACTGCTTCCCACAACACAACCAAAAGATTCAATGTTTAGTCATATTGTTTTTAGTGGTGGGCCGTTATGGGTTGTCGGCGTTAACGTGCTGCGTTAACGTGAGACTCTTATCGGGCGATAAAAAAAATTATCGCCGTTAATCTATTCTCAAAGTTGGGTTGGGAGCTGGGTCTATACTACGCAAGCTATGATGACTTTCACCGTGATAGTTTAACGCGGATGTATACCTAGACTAATTGCACTGTAGGGGGCGAGAACGAGTCTTCGAACCTGTTTCACACATACTCTGTCTGCAGTGCGTATGCAGTCCGTGTGCATTACGTATGTGGTGCAGAAGCAGCACGGACTCATTGTGCTTTCACTCAGGACGCGTTTACAGTCCGCTACTGATTCGCGGCTGTTTAGTCCACAAACACAACATTTGTTTATTATTCTATATTTCAAGCCATGTAAAAAATAAAATAAAATCTTGTGACTCTTATCACAGAACAGTAACAATCTTTCATAATCATAGACATTAGTTTTGAACTTAATAAATATAAACAACATATTATTCATGCATTTGACTTCTAGGTTTTGTATAATAAGCTGCTCAAGCAAGCGGCAAAACATTTAAACACAACAATTAGCCTACTTTTCTTGTTGGGATATCGCAAATATTTAAAATTAAAGCACCACTGACAGAAACAAATCGACTCTCGTGACTTTTGCATTTAAATCTTTATTACAAGCAATCGCACGGTTCTTAATGAACTTTGTTTTTCTGCTTCCATAAAAGTGCATAGGCCTATATCATGTTGCCTCGTTTATCTAAAGGTGCTCTTTTTTTTGTTTTAAACCTAGCCAAAAACCCATGTGTTGCGTGTATAACACAGAAGCCTTTAATTAGTATTCATTTATTGTGAAATTACTGCATTTCCGTGTCAATCCATGTTAATTTTTCACGCGAACAATGCACTGTCATTTTAATTCAGCGCATGCAGCACAGCAAAAATAGACTCGGTATGTAAACGATCGCTGCACTGCTGCAGACGCACCGCTCCTGGAACGCACTGACGGACCGCAACCACGTGAACGCTGGAATCCATTAACATGGGTGCGTAAAAAAACAAAAATGGAACGCATACGCACTGCAGACGGAGTATGTGTGAAACAGGCGTAAGGTTGTTTGCCAAAGTGTGCAATGCGGAATTAGTTTACTGTAGGAGTTCTTCCAGTCTCAAGTACCACCTAAACGCAAAGCATCCCTTAGCTAATGCGGAAGATGCCGGGCCAAGCAATGTAGCGCAGGGGAAGAGTCTATGTTTGAGTGCAGCACAGCTCTATCAGTACTAACAAGTACATCTTATTGAACATAATTTGAATGCCTTCGGCAGAATTCAAATGAGCCATTTTAATCTAGATTAATCTAGACTAATTCCAAGATTACAGTGAGATTAATCTAGATTAAAAAAATTAATCTATGCCACCCACTAATTGTTTTATTTGTTGAGCATAATATTACTGTGGCTGTATGCTTTCAGCAGTGTGAGTGGGAGGATATTAAATAAAATTTGATAACAAATATATGATAAACAGATGAATTTCTCACATAACTTTGTTGGCAGATTACTTTTTTTTTTGTAGTATTTTGTACAAACCCATTGCAAGTGTTTCTTTGAAAGCAGCCTATATACAATCTTATTTAAGTGTGTGTCATTATTAGGGTTGGGTATCGAAAACCCGTTCCATTTAAGAACCGATTTTAAATTTCCAAGAACCGGGTATTCGATAAGAAGCGTACATTTCGATTCTACTTAATGATTCCTGCATTCACATTTTAATGTGATTTAAAACTTTTTAATTGCAGGAATGGAAAGAACTTGCGCCCTGTTTGCGTGCAGCGCATATGAAGCGCACAGTGGTCACGGTGCGGGTTCCCGGTTTGTGTCCGTTCTCAGACCGTTCTGTGTATTTCCACTGTAGAAAAGGTTGTTCTGGGCCAAAACTGACTTCTTTCATATTTATCGACCAGTATGAAGAAAACTACGTCAGTTTATAATCATACACAAAGGTGTTTTTGTCTTAAGTGAACGTAAACAAATGAGAAAAAAAAAAGTAAAGTATTTTTAGCGCTGCGTGCACTATAAAGGCGCTGCCTGTTATTAATGTTAATCAAAGAACCAAAGAAAATCATTCACTAATCATGACTGAATATATTTAATAACTTTAATCTATATTTTATTTATAGAAAGAAAACTATGCAGTGTTTTTAAAATTTTTATTATAGTTTCTGTACCTGAAATTTGGTTCAGTTGTATTTATTTATGCTATTATTTGATTAGTTTGTTCATATTTTATTACTGACTGTTTACTTGTCTTTAATATTTTACATTTTTATTAATCTAGTTGTTTTTGCTGTGGTATGTTTTTTAAAGGCATAGGCAAAATTCCTCTTGTAGTGTTCTGTAGGCTGCTGATTTTTGCTCGTTATTCAACTGCAACAGAATGCTTTGTAAAAAGACAAAGAATAAACTTTGACTTAATTTTTTTATATTGGATTTTTTATCTTATTGGAATAGAAATTACGAATCGATAAGAATCGGAATCGATAAAATTCAAACGAAACCCAACCCTAGTCACTATGAATACATTTAAGAAGTACCATTCATTCTTGGCTTCAGCTTCAGAAAACCTTACCACAACAAAACTTTTGGGAAATGGTTTTCCATCTTGTACTTCTGCAATGTTTATTCCTTCAAAATATGTAAACAGGTTCAAAATGTGATAAATTATCAAACAGTATTTCATTTACATATACAGTAAACCCTATTGCCATAACATAAGCTTATTATTCTTAAAGGGGTCATGAATCGAGACATCAAAATTCTCTTGATCTTTTGACATACAAGAGGTCACTGTACTATAAAAACATCCTTTAAGTTTCAGAACTCAAAACTTCTTGTTAGTCTAAAATCAGCCTATATCGAAGCTAATCTGCCAAAAGGACAGCTTGTGGAATGTGTCACTCTATGATGTAATAGTGTGGCTAAACACCACCTCACTATTATGCAGAAGATGATTGTAACAACGTACAAACTTCACGATCATGGGAAGAAGAAGGCAGGAACCTCTTTTGTATCCTTACGATCTCCTCCGTGGGACTCGAGACCGGTGAGTGGAGCAGGTGTCGCTCATTTCCCAATCACTCCACCGGCCTCGCTTCATTCCCACGGCTCTCGGCCCCGCCCCACTCGTCACAATGATCAACGCCTGCTTCCACAGCACTGCCTGTTTAGCTCCACCCACTGATTTACACACGCAGTATAAATAATGAGAGAGATGATTTCAGTGCAAAACATGGAATTTATCAATATGGACGTGAGCGGTGGCTGTGATCAAATCTCACATCTGGTCTCGCAATGTGTACGCAAGTTTTTGTGTTACCTGAACTTGCGCGCAGCATAGGCAATTTTTTGGGTTATTTTAGATTGGTATATTTTTTTTAGTTTTTATTTTCCTGACCACCAAACGAAACTCATTAGTCGATCGTTAACCAGTAAGATTAGAATTTTTTTTTTTTTTTTTTTTTATACAGGGCTTTAGCTTTATATGTGCAAATAGCAGCATAAACAAGACCATGAGGATTCAATCGTCACATCATGCACCTGCAGCACTTCTGTACAAGGAGAAAAACAGAAATTAAGTCTATAAAAGGAATAAAATAGTAGGATCACACTTAAAATATAATAGGCTATAATATAATTAACAGATTAATAAAAAGGAAAAAAAACAGGTATAGGCTCGTTTTTGTGACACTCTTTTATTTCTTTTCTTTATATCTTTACTTGATTAAATCCATCTGATCGCACAGGCGACTCACACACACAAACAACATTAGTTCTAGCTTGCCTGGCATTTCAGCCATTCATCATCAAACTAAAATGCAGTCAACCAAACATAAAAGTTACACCGTTTATTTTAAAAGGTCCGCTGTAAAATCGGGGTGCAGCACCCAAACATGCATTTTTGCGCATGTGAAGGATTTTACACAGATATTAGAGCATGAGTTAAGTATAAAGCCATGTTTAGGCTACATAATGAATAATAGTTATGCAAACAAATACTACAAATATGGCATAAATGGAAACATTTGGATTCTTGTGGTATGAGACAGGCTCGTGAGTCGTTTCAGTTTTGCTTGACATTTGTATGCTGTTTATGATGAATGCCACTGTAGCCTAATTTGTGTTTTATTTTATAGTTTAATATATAATTTTCTAATTACTTATTTTTCATTCTTGTTCTGATCTGAATATCGTTAAATTTAAAATATTTGTTGTAGAGTGAGGGGAACTAAATAATGTTTATATTTACCAGTATTTTAATACACATATAAATTGTTTGCAATTACAAGGTTAACGGGTGTTTTTGGAGTAAGATCAATTTCTCTTTCATGAGAGTACTTCCTCTTTTTGGCTGGGCTTCATTTTTCCGTGTTGTAAACTCCAGGGGAGAGGCTTCTAAAACAGGGTGTTTTTAGGGGCGTGATATTCAAATGACGATTGTTTTCTGCCACCACATTTATCAACGTGTGATCATTCGTACGATGAGATTGGCGGCATACGAATGTTTCTTGAAACACACATGAACTCTGTTGTAAGTTGATTTGTGTGCACAGATCTGCGCTCGTCTCTACGTTAGATTGATAAAGGAGTAACTATTGCATTTGTATTTTATTGCAAATCATTTGATATGTACTGAGTATTTATACGTTTTTGACATAAATCACAGCAGCCATCTGGGAAGGATGTAGCTGTCAAACATACACAACTGTTAGCTAATCACAGCAGTGCGCGTTTACTTCTGAGTCTACAGTCCTCCACACCTATTCAAACAGCGTTCTGATGAACGGGGTCAAAACAGGACAGAAAATAGCCTATTAATTCTATAACGTCTGCATCATCAGTTACATAGAGGCTGTCATTGGTGACCTACAACAAAATAAAAAGAGCTAGTAAAATAATGACATTACAGATTTTTGGATGTCTCTAATGATGTTGTTCTGATGTATCTAATACTTGACCTAATACTACATGATTTCATACACATTCATACTTTTAAACCTGATATGGATGCATCATACGTGTGAAAATGTGCTGTGCTCTAGTCAATGATCAGGCATGAGAAACACTGACATTAAACATACCTCAGCCCATATTTTACATAATTCTAAATAAAGTATAGATGTATACGCAGATCTATGTAGCGTTTGAGTGTGTTGTGTATTTATGTTTACCACTGTACATAATCTTATATCTCCTCATTATTAATAGAAATAACCGCATACATATGTTCATCTGATTAATATAATTTATTAATAATAGTTCCATTGATGTTAAAAATACCCTTAACAGTTTTGATTAGTCATTCAGTTAAACACCCGGCTCATTTATAGTGTATTCAATGAGTACATGATACATGAATACAAATGTACAATGAATCCTTGTGGTGTGTATGTCACAGAATGCTCCATCCGTCATATCTGTTAAAAGAAAGTTTGTTGAATTATTTGTTTTTAAGTGCTATGTTATGAAAATATATATTTTTTCAATGTGTTTATGAAAAGAACATTAACCTGTAGAATGGTAAGGTCCAGGGGGAGGAGTCAAGTCTATAAAATGGCTCCAGTTCCCTAGTTTGGTGTGGTGGGTAGTAGTGATGCAAAGTCCAATTTATTTCCACAAACCGGTTCTTTTCGGACAAATCGGCTCATTGAACTGGTTCAAAAAGCTGATTCGTCGGTTCCTGACGTCATCAAGCAATAACGTCTCTAGACATTTCTTTTCTAACAATTCATTGCAAAAGTCAGATAAGTCATTTGTGTCAATACATATCGAAACCATAGACTGTAAAAAAGATGGATGACGCACCTTCATTCACTTCCATTGAAGAAAAGTGAAGCCACAAACATGTGCTTCACCTGTTTATAGAAACATTGAATAAAGACAAAACAGACAGAGCAGAACCCTGACAGTACAACCCCCGCCCCCAAACAGATGCTTCACAGGGGGTGGGATCAAGGAGATTGGGAGAGGTTAAGGCTTGTAGCCTGGCAGGGCAGAAGGTTGCTGGCAAGACCCTGAGTGCCTGGTCAAGCTAAAGGCAGAACTGTGGTAATATGATTGGTGGCACCTCTGAAAACAGGGACTTGCTTGATTAGAGAAGGCTTGAAAATGGTCTTTGTGCTGGAATCACTGTAATGGAAATGAGCTTGGGAACAAACTCGGTTGCCAAAACTTCACTGGCAAGAAAAGTGGATTGTGCCACAGAATAAAAGACAGAAGTGATATTGGACAAAGCCTCCGTGGCTATAACAGGACTGGCAAAAGGAGTGAAACACAAGACAAACAAAGAAACATTGAACAAAGACAAAATAGAGCGGAGTCCTGTCTAGATGTGCTTTACCTTTTCCATTTTGATTTATTTATTTATTTATATATTGATATACTGTACATTCTAACAAGTTCAGTTTAAGATATTTTGGATGAAAACCGAGAGGCTTGTGACTGTCCCATAGACTGCCAAATAAATAACAGTGTCAAGGTCCATGAAAGTATGAAAATCATCATCAGAATACTCCATCTGCCATCAGTGATTCAACCGTAACTTTATGAAGTGACGAGAATACTTTTTGTACACGAAGAAAACAAAAATAACGACTTTATTCAACAATTTGTCTCCTCTGTGTCTCTCCGCATCACCGTAGCGCCATTTTGGAGAATATGAGCTGAACGCAAACTGCTAATGCTCTTCTGGGGTGTATTCCAGAAAGCAAGGTTAACTTACCGTCAGCCATACCCGGAGCTGTCGGTTGATTAACCCCAAACCTTGATTACTCGAGGTATGTGGTTCCAAAAACACGTCCGGGCATAAGTTCATTCAACTCGGAGTATGTTCCTGGTTGAGACTCAAGACAATCTCAACAGAGTGACGAATCAACGAGTCACTATGGCAACACATAAAAATGCATTCTGTATATAATTTCTGGCAGCACATTTGCGTACCCACATGGTTGACAGCTGTTAAGCTGTTGATGCACAATTACCCTTTTAGATCAACAAACTGTACTATATTAAGATTTCTATTAAAAAAAATAAATCTAGGCTATCCACTGCCATTTTCAAAGTGTGACACCCTGTATGTGTAGTCACAGGAATAATTAGTTTTTTTTGTTTTTCCCCATGTTTGATTATTTCTTTTGTTTATAACATTGTTTGTGGTTATTAGGTTTAATGGTGATGTGTAGTAATCTCAGTGGACAGTAGGGGGAGACACGCTGTGCTGATTAGGGACTGTGTGATTAACGGTGAGTCACAGAGAAGAGGCCATTACAAGAGCGACTCCATGACTGAAAGCAGCACAACTGTGTCTCTCTTTGTTTATTTGGGTGAAATCGATCACCAATGATATAAAACATTAAAGAAAATGTCGATTTCATGTGTATGTGGTTTCAGGAGGGTAATATACATTTTCTGGGTCAAGTTAAGATGTTTAAAATAGACGGTGTTTGTGTTTATGAAAATGGTGGTTCATTCGTGGGCATTCCGTGTTAGGCCTTGTATTAATATAATACAATCCAAATGGTTAGAGGCTCCAAAACGCTGAATACCCAAAGTAATGTAATGTTTGTGTTTACAGCTTTATAATTGTGTTTGTAGCATTTAAAGTGATGGATTGAGCAATCGCCATGCATGTTAAAATAGCTATATATAATTTTTTAATTTATTATGTACTGCTAATGTTTGAATATTGTAATGTTTTAATGATTTTCCTATAACCAACTCTACAATGGATATTAATATCCAAAGTATAGTGAAAACACTATTAATTAGCACAGTAACAAGATCGGCGGTTTAAGACATTAACTTGTAAGCACAAAACACAAGATACTTCTCTTTTCAATATGAATAAGGCTTTATTAGATAAATCTAAGACATATAAACTAATCTAACACATAAGCACATGCACTCACACAAGTTGCAGGAAGATAGAAAATTAGGAAACAATGAGTTTAAGAATAAAAATATGACATCCCAAGTTTACAGCAATATGTGAAATTGCATAGACATGAACAACCATCAAATTATACCAGTTAACTACACCAGTTAAGCTAGAATCTGGAGGTGTTACTTGTGTTGCCTGTGAAAAGGGGGTTCATTTTGTTGTCTTCGAAAAGGGGGTTTCCCGAGGTTGCTGATTGGCTGGAAGTTCAGTAGTCGTTGAAGTGACGTCTTGGGAAGCCCGTGGTTGGGCGTTTGCTGACGATGCGGAGTTGTGGGCTGGTTGAAGTTTCAGACGGGCACGCGAGGTCAGACTCGGAGACACGGCGTTACAAAACTTAACTCAGAACACGAACTCTCAAACGGAAAAGAAAAGAAACTAAAGTAAAAGAATAGAAGTAAAGTTTGACGAGACTAGGTGGTGTTTCTTCTCATCGTGGCTAAGTAGCAGCAGGTGTGCAGGCCGAAGCACGCTGGAACGGCGCTCGAAGAACGCTGAAAGTGATGACTAAAAGCAAAAGCTAAGCGCAAAAGCTTAGAGCCGGCATGATTAAAAGCAAAAGCAAACTCTAAAAGAAAAATTTGATGGTGTCCTGAGTATTTAAACTGACCTTTTGGCCACACCTCAAATGTTGTCTTGACCAATTAGATATTGTCTTTGCTCGGGGTGTTGCGATGTTTCTCCTGTCGGTTCATAAATCATGTTATCTTATCAATCATGTGGTCCGAATTGAATTGAATTGATCCTGTTGTCTTGAGCCTTTCTGTGGAATTCGGCTCCTCATGTTTCAACCATGCTCCCGATCAAATTTTTAATTTGTCTGGTTCGGGTCTGATACTCTACAATTATTAATAATTTTTCTTGTTATTCTTGTGTTAAAAATGAAGGATCTAACTTAAGGATGTGTTCATGTCACATAAAGGTGATGCCTGTTTGAATGCCATTTGGTGGCACAGAAACCATTTTACTTGAATTGTTTAATACTTTTTCATGGTTTTCTGCAATGTTTGAGGCATATTGAAACAGCTGTACCTAAATACTTTCATGCTTTTATGTTGGACTAATTTCAGTTACATTTACATTTTAGGCTATGTAGTTTAAATCTTTATTTATTTTTATTGTATTAACAACTCAGCTGTATGTGGACTTCCAAAGCCCATAACTACTGTAGTTTTAACTTATTTTAATATACAAATGTTTGATGATTAAATTAAATTTATATGACTTGACAGTGACTTACTTGATTTGAAGTGATTTGACTTGCGTCTCACAAAAATTGACTTGGACTTGAGACTTGTGACTTGCACATGTGTGACTTACTCCCACCTCTGCTTGACAGTGTAATTGACTTGGCAGTCAATGGGACAGTCACAAGTCTCCCGGTTTTCATCCAAAATATCCTAAATTGTGTTCTGAAGATGAACAAAACTTTTAAAGAGATTAATGACAAAATGTTAATTTTGGGGTGGAGTATCCCTTTTTACTAACTGTTATATTGTGTTCTGCAAATATCTTAAATAGTCTTATTCTCAAAATGGTTTTAATATGCTATTTTAAACCATGGAGACTAAAAAACATGCAATCGGTTTCCACGTTTTCTTCAAATAAAATGAACGTAATTATTAGTAATTCAGCTAGTATGGAATGCAATTGGAATGAAATTCTTACCTGTTTGATTACAACCTTGAAGTTTTGAATAGGTTTTAAACTACTTAATGTAATGACTCGAACAACTTATTTGTACCACTGGCCACTTGAAATAAGTGCAATTAAATATGCCAAAATGCCAACTTCTTAAATACTTTAAAGGAGCCATGTGTAATGTCTGGCAAAAAAATCAAGTCATACTCCACATTCCATACCAGATGGGGGCAGTATGCAAGTGAATTGGTCTAACGAGAAACGGCATAGTCTCTATGCTCCGCCCCTACCTTCACAACAACCCTAGAGCCATAGCCGAAGCCTAAAGGACGTTTTGTCTCCAGAGGAACGTTGGGTGATGTCAAGTGATTTTGAAACATGACATCTTCAAGCTACTCCCCTTCACCTTTACCAGTGAATATGTTCATATTCGTTTTGATTAATATTACATTTTGAATTGTATATACACATTATTTGAATTAAATTAATTTGACAGACAGCATTCTGTCAACATCATTGGTCAACATCAGACAGCTGATGTTGACCAAGCTAGCGCCAACCAACGTAACCAGAGCTGCCAACTCTCAAGCATTCACCGTGAGACACACGCAATTGACTCTTTTCACACGCTTTCAAAAACTTGACCGCTCTGAATATAGTGAGTGAGTGCGCGCGCGGCCGGGGCTCGCTCGCTCTCTCTCTCTCTCTCTCTCTCTCGGGTTCATTATCATCGAAGACATTTCAAGCTTCTTAGGTAATGTTACATTTTAGCATCAGCTTGGTAGAGACGGGCTTTGGTAGATAACAGGTGAAAACCGGATCGGATCTGAGGGTAAGTTATAGCTAGCTAACTATCAAACGCAGCTACGGTTAGCCATCGCTAACATTAGCACGTTTATCGAACAGCCTTCGATACATTTCTATGTTATAACTTCCCGAAAAAAAAACGCAAGCATATAAAACAAACTTCTAGCGAAATACTAACAGCATCTTACTTACCAATCCAAAAGAAATGTTGCAAGTTCGGAGTCGAAGCTCATTTCTTTCAAGTCCATCAGTTGTCTCCAGCGATGGAAAGCAGTGCCGATGTTTACTCTGTTTCGGCTCCTTTTCTTATCGGATTTGATTTGTGATTCCGAGCGCGGTTGCTTGACATCAGGTTCAAGTACGCCCACAAGCCGTGCGAGTTATTCGTGTATTGCAGGTTGGCTGGTGGTTATGTTGCCCGCATACCGCCTCCCATGGCCGAAACTGGTATTACGACACCTGTCGGGCCGTGGCTAGTAATGCTAATGCTAATTAAGGTTGATATCTCTGCAGCACTATAACTTGACATTTTTTTTATGACATCATCGCCCTTATTTCTTCTCATTCTTTTGATGCGTGTAGGTCATTTTTTGTAGGTCATTTTTACACATGGCACCTTTAAACATGGCAGCATAGGCATCCAAGCCAGAAAGTTAATATACACAAGTTTTGCTTAAAATCTGATTTTTAAGGGTTTGGAGTTTGGGTTTGAGATTCTTTTCCTCCCAAAGACAGAAATACCTGCTGAAAAATATTGGTTGTTGCTCATCGTCTTCGGGTAGTCTAAAATTAGAGTGTAGATCAAAGCAAAGAGTAGACATACAACATGTGGCAAATTTGGGACATCATTCATGACAATCCTTTTTTCCAGAATGATTGCCCTTAATAGCCAGTTTGTTGCTTTACATGAGATATGATATGATGGTTCAGCTCAGGAGGACTTATGTTCTGCCAGTCACTTGACCAGAACCACAGCAGAGCACATATTCCATGTACTAGATTTGTTTATCCAAGAGAACAGGCTGGACTGGAGAAAGTGTGTGGGAGTGCCTACATACGGCACGAGGGCTATGGTAGGCTGTAACAGTGGAGTAGCAGCTTGCATCCGAGAGGAGGCTCCTGAGAAGCGCTGGCAGTGAAGAAGATGCCTGAAGACCTAAAGTCTGTGCGGGACTCAGCTGTGAAAACTTTATCAATTTCATTAAGGCCAGACCAATGAATGCTCTGTGTGTTCTGTGAGGAGATGGGCAGTGAGCATGTCCAACTCTTGCTTCATACTGAAGTATGGTAGCTTTCAAGAGGAAAGGTGCTTTCGAGTCTTTTCAATTTGCACAAAGAGGTCCATTTGTTTTTACAGGCACAAATTATCCCTTGTCAGACATTTTCGAGGATACTGTGTGGCTCAGTCAGCCGGAATACTTGTCTGAGATTTTTTTTCACATTTAAACAAACTGAATTTGGGACTACAGGGACTCTGAATTAATGACTTTGACGTACAGGACAAAATCAATGCAGTACTGAAAAGTTGGAGTTATTTGAAAGGTGATCATGACAGGTGATGTTTCAGCTTTCCCTGCTTTGACGTACAGGACAAAATTAAATTATTAACATCATAAATTGAAAAATTGTAATACTCTAAAACCTAAATGGTGGATCATGCAATAAAAGTAGCATACTGCAAACAAAAACTTCTCTAAATATATTTGAGTATTTGGAGTTTACAAGACTAGATGGTTTTCCTCTGGAGCTATTCCTGGAATTATGGGATAGTATTAAACCACTTCTTCTAAATTCTATTAACTATGCTCTTAGAACTGATTCATTTCATCATGAACAAAATATGTCACTTAAAGGGATAGTTCACCCAAAAATGAAAATTATGTCATTAATGACTCACCCTCATGTCGTTCCAAACCCGTAAGACCTCCGTTCATCTTCGGAACACAGTATAAGATATTTTAGATTTAGTCCGAGAGCTTTCTGTCCCCCCATTGAGAATGTATGTACGGTATACTGTCCACGTCCAGAAAGGTAATAAAAAACATCTTCAAAGTAGTCCATGTGACTTCAGAGGGTCCGTTAGAATTTTTTGAAGCATCGAAAATACATTTTGGTCAAAAATATCAAAAACTACGACTTTATTCAGCATTGACTTCTCTCCCGGGTCTGTTTCTGAGCGCGTTCACAACACTGCAGTTTAGTGATATCCGGTTCACGAACGAATCACTCGATGTAACCGGATCTTCTTGAACCAGTTCACCAAATCGAACTGAATCGTTTGAAACGGTTCGGGTCAACAATAAGCATTAATCCACAAATGACTTAAGCTGTTAACTTTTTTAACATGGCTGACACTCCCTCTGAGTTCAAATAAACCAATATCCCGGAGTAATTCATTTACTCAAACAGTACACTGACTGAACCGAGCCAGATAACGAACGAAACATTGACTCGTTCTCAAGTCAAGAACCGTTACTGTCGGACGTGACCGGTTCGAGAACCGAGGAGCTGATGATAATGCGCATGCGTGAAGCAGACTGACACACAGCGCGTCTGAACCGAACTGGTTCTTTTGGTGATTGATTCTGAACTGATTCTGTGCTAATGTTATGAGCGCGGGTAAACCGAAGGCTTGAATCAAGGGCAATCATCGCCAATGAAGTCATTACGTCGAGCGCAAAAAGAACTGGTGAACCGTTTTCGGCAACCGGTTTATTGAATCAAAGTGTCCCAGAGAACCGGTTCGCGGAGAAGAACAGAACTTCCCATCACTACCGGTGATCCGAAAAAACCGATGCAACCGGTTCTTGACTCGAGAACGAGTCAATGTTTCGTTCGTTATCCGGCTCGGTTCAGTCAGTGTACTGTTTGAGTAAATGAATTACTCCGGGATATTGATTTATTTGAACTCAGAGGGAGTGTCAGCCATGTTAAAAAAGTTAACAGCTTAAGTCATTTGTGGATTAATGCTTATTGTTGACGCGAACCGTTTCAAACGATTCAGTTCGATTTGGTGAACTGGTTCAAGAAGATCCGGTTACATCGAGTGATTCGTTCGCGAACCGGATATCACTAAACTGCAGTGTTGTGAACGCGCTCATAACAGACCCGGGAGAGAAGTCAATGCTGAATAAAGTCGTAGTTTTTGATATTTTTGGACCAAAAATGTATTTTCGATGCTTCAAAAAATTCTAACGGACCCTCTGATGTCACATGGGCTACTTTGAAGATGTTTTTATTACCTTTCTGGACGTGGACAGTATACCGTACATACATTCTCAATGGAGGGACAGAAAGCTCTCAGACTAAATCTAAAATATCTTATACTGTGTTCCGAAGAGTGAACGGAGGTCTCACGGGTTTGGAACGACATGAGGGTGAGTCATTGATGGAATGATTTTAGTTTTTGTGTGAAATATCTTATTATGTGTTGCAAGTCTCCTCTGAATTGTCGTAATTATAGACCAATATCTTTAATTGAAACTGAGTTAAAGTTTGAACTATCTGCAAGCAAACTAATTCATTTTGATCAGTCTGGATCCTTAAGAGGTAGACTTGCATCTGATAATGTCAGATCTGATAAAGGATCGTAGATAATATAAATGCTCAAAAATGTTACATGTAGGCGGGTCAGGTTGTGAATAGTGTTTAAGTATTATAGAACTTTGCATTATACAACAATGATACTCAGCATTTCAGTATTGAAATGGCCATAACTTTTATTGAAACTAATTTCTGACTGTTTTTCTCAATGGAAAGACAGTCAGAAATTAGTCAGAAATTCTGAAGAATTACTGTGTTTATTGACAATAGCTTTTGTTTCAAACGTATTTTGTTGTCTTTATGTAGTTTAAACACTGTAAATGCCTAAGTTGAAGAGATTTCGAATGCGGCACATGTAATTGCTCAACAAATGTAAGGCTGATGTGTACAGATCTGTCTGGCATTGTTGCGGCCAATGAGGTTAGATTGTGGCTCGAGCCTCTGCCCCTTTATTCGCCAATGCTAAAGTGCCCTTTCGGACCACAATTTTTACAGAGGGGGTCAAAGCCACTGATCAAAGTCAGTGTAGGATGACTTGTTGCATGGTGCAAATAATTTCCACTTTAAAGTTACAAGACAGGAGTTGAAGGAAGAAATGAAGAACATTGTTGTGCAGAAGCTAGGGGAACTAGTGCTGCCGTACCTTTGTAGGATAGCTTGAATTACTATGTGGTTAACAAGGCAATTTTGAGAGCTTACAAGCTCATACCTTAAGCGTACAGGGAACAGATTCAGGAATCATAAGAAAAGCTCAAGTCAGACTTTAGTAGAATTCGCTAGGGAAAAGAGTTTTAATGGTGTCAGATTACCAGGTGTTACGCAAATTAATTATGCTGTAATCATTTAAAAGCTGCATCTCCGATCGTATTTTTGTCTACCTAAATTAACAAAGGCTTACATCGTCTCAAGTGTCTATTCTTGCTGATGAGTTTGCATTGACACACTTGGTCCTGCGAAGTATGTCAGTAAACTAGATACACTAAAAGGTTACTGGCAGGTGCCTTTAACGGCTTGCGCATCTGATATTTCTGCTTTTGTTACCCCAGATAACTCAATGCAGTATTGTGTAATGGCGTTTGGCATGCAAAATGTTCCAGCTACATTTCAGAGTAGGCCTGTCGCAATTATTATTTAATAGATGGAGTAATCATGAGTATCACAATCATGGACTTCTATTCTCCTGTTTCTTTTGAGTTTTTCTTATTTGGTCATGTGCCTTTTCTTGTTCAGTTAATTGATTACTCCCCACCTGTTGCTGTTCTGCTGATTACTTCCTTTGTGTTTATAAACCCGGTCTGTTTATTTCAGACAACCACAATTATTGCACTCTACTGGTATTGAAATTGCGTTTGAATGCGCGCACACATCCTTTTTAGTTTCGCTTATGATCGGGACCGGAAGTGCTAAGCGCACATTGCATTCTACATGATTTGTCAGACACTTACAGTGCGTGTCCATTAAAGTTTTTAATTATTTCCTATGGGAGTACAGCTTCAGAGAACTCTCCAGCTCAGCTCTGCTGTTGCCATCTCCACCATCATCACCGGAGATAAAGTTCACTGTTATTTCTAGTCCATGCGCATTCGGAAACGGGGAAAGCACTCAAGTCCAATTATATAGAGTCACACGTCTCCCTAAGTTAGCGTGGCAGTCGGGCAAAACACCAAACAAACAATGCTGCGAGGTAATGGTGACTCTAATAGTCAACCCCTCCCTCCTAACTCAACTCACTCACTCACACACACAGGAGTCTAACAAACTGTCTATCTTTGTCTCCGGAGGGCCTGTTGCCCCCGAGAGACAACAAAACGTAACCCCACAAGTCACCCACCTTGAAGCCGCTACTTCATCTCGTGCGCCTCTTTTTAACGAGTCCTTTGATATGCCCACAGGTGGATACAATCAGGGCAAATCAATCAAAGCAAATCACCTGAAGACCAGATAACATTCTACAGTAAATTCCATTTCTGCTGTAATTGCTCTTCTTGCTCTGCACTACACTTCAGGAACATTCTTGGTTAGCATGCAAGTTAGTGCTTGCTCTGTGTTCCTTTTTATATTAAAACATATCTTCAACATTATACTGACTGTGTGCTGTATGTGTCACAATGTAATAATTGTGCTCTCACATTTACATTTAAGGGCCAGATATGTGGCCCTTCTCAGATGCCATGTATCCTTTGGCTGCCTCTGACCTCTGGAACCCCTTCCTCAATAGCATATAGAAAATAAATGGAAATGGATAAACTATGCTTATCAGTACTAGAGCATGAGTGTCATCTAAATCATATGTAACTTATTACAACAATAGAACACCAACAATACCCCAAGGGGGAAAAAAAAAAAAAAACCTGGATGGCACATTTAATTTACTCCAAATACACAAGGAGTTCAGCTGACAAACCACATACTTTAGTTTACCAAATAAAAATGAAAGAGGACCCTGATTCTCTGAATGCACCACAGCATAAGTATTAATATCATTACCTGTTTTTTGGCTTCATTTGTCAAGTGCAATGGTCAAAGATGCGCTTCAAATCACATTTACACATGTTTCAAACCTACATTCAAGTTAAACAAGTTATTGTTGCAAGCTTCACTTATGAGAAGTCAAACTCAGGTAATAGATCTCAAACAGTCTTTATTAAACAAGTATTTAAAGCATAGATAGATCACACTGATCTACAAAAGGTTCAATAATTAAATAAAATAAATTAAAAGGGCACAAAAATGAAAAGCCCCCTAAAGGACACATCACATGTCAGCAATAAAGTAAAAAAAAAGGGGAGGGGGGGGGGTAGCTAAGAAAATTTAAAAAGCATAGTGCAACAACTCAAAAGCCCCCCTTAAATCACATGTCACAATTCAGCAAGACAACTTAAGGAAATTCTTTGTCTTCAAAGAAAAGGAAATCAAGCCCTTCTGATTCTGCTTCATCAGACACTGGTTTTGCCATGGTTACATTTGAACCAGGAAAGGCACCACTACATTAACTGGCCTGAACAAACTCTGCCTTTACAAGTGCACAGTCCATCATTTGAACCCTTAGCCAGTCATGACTTAAAATTCTGGATGCCAGGTCATCAGTGGTATCTTTGAAATTTTGGCACAAGTCTAAGAGCTCACGGAGATGGCCATCATCTATCATAATTTTCTGGTGAATTGAGTTGACCTCAATTGTTATATGGCCATTCAAAATAGACTTGATTTTTGTAGTTTTACAGAAAGCATCACATTTAATACAGCGATTCATTAAGGTTGAGGTGTTTACTGCATCCATTTTGTGTAATTTTGGACACAAGTGACTCTCTTTGATTTCTGTATCAACAATTTCTCCCTCCATGGTGACAACTTCATCTTCAACAGTCTGAAAGCAATTACCCAAATCCTCCAGAACCTTAATCTCAGTCTGCAGAGTGGTAGAAAGGCATGGGAAACGTTCCGCAACTCATACCACTTTCCAGTGTCAACATGGCTATCACCCCACACACTTAAAGCCATGCTGAAAGTCTTGTCAGCAATTTGGTATGTTTTCCTCATGACTTGTGACTGCGAGTCAGTGTCTGCTTCTCAAACAAGAGGCAGAGTATTTTGACCTGGATGGTAACCTGTGACAAATAAAATACAAATTTAAATGCTCATTCCTCAACACGGACCTCACTAAATTTAGGGATAAACCTCAAATCCCCTACTTTCTGCACTAAAATCTGCAAACTTTAAACTTTTCAGCATGAAAAAAAATGAATTACCCTCTAATATTCCCTGACGTCACTGGCAATTTCCATTAGTGTTCTTGCTTCACTGATGGCTCTTAGACCATCATCAAAGGCAAATGATAACTGTCAAATAATGGAAATCTTGCTGTAGCTGTTGACAATTATGTCATCTCTTCCCTGATTTTGAAATGATGGCCTTAACGTGACTCCACTTAGTTTCACAGGACTCCTGTAAGGGGAGAAGAAAAGAGGAAAAAAAAAAGTTGCAATTTCACTTGACCCAGCCATTACACAATACGGATTAATAACTAGTTCTATTATAACACTTTAGAGTCTGTCATGTCAATGGATGTGACAATGTTAATGCTAGGTCTTGGCAAAGTAGAAGTGCTATGCTGGTGCAGAACAGGTATGGATTAGCTACGGCCAATACATACACAAACGCTACTGTGAGCAAGCATGACATGCTGCTGTCGTAAAACATGTATTAATTACCCCCAACATATCACTTATTCTTTCTCTTCATGTTTAATGAGAAATCTAAAAGACACAGTTCTGTCACTTGCCTGTCTTTCTCCACACACTCAAAGACATTGTGGCGCTGTATGTCAAACACCACAACACGAGTATTGCGGTCACCCTCCTGCAGTAAAACAGTGAAATATTGCAGTACTGGGGACACTTGGTGGAGGTATCCTTCTACCTCACAGTAGGGTCACTTTGCTGATGACATGGTCATTTCTTTCATGTGGGAAAAATACTGTATATAAAAAAAAAAAAAAAAAATTTTAGTACACTGAACAAAATAAGATCTTAACATAACACCTAGATTACAAACAAGGAGTCAAACAATGCATACTGTTCTAAAAGAAGCCAGATATGTACAAATGTGGATGGTTTGACAATAAAATCAAAGATGTGCTCACAAGCAACAAAAGCAAGGATGTCAAACTTAGTTCCCGAAGGGCCACAACCCTGTAGAGTTTAGTTCCATCCCTGCTCCAAAAAACAACCATGTACTTTTCTAAGAAGCCTAAGTGACTTCATTAGCTGGCTCAGGTGGGTTTAAAGGCTGTGGCCCTCCAGGAACGAAGCATTCCTGAATCAAAGAAGTCCACTTAAACACTACAACCCTTAAGAACTATTAAATAAATATTGAGAGCAAATTTAGATTGACCAAGAACCACCAACAAATGCATAAGTAATTGTCTAAAGCAAGATTAATTACTTGTGTGAAAGAGTCTTTAAATTGTAATTTTTCCAGTTCAAATCAATCCAGCTACAACAAAATAACACCATTATTAATAAGCATTTCAAATTTGAAAATTAAATGGTTAAGACTACATAATTCAACTCAAATGGAATTAATTTAAATTCAATTAAGGTTGCATTCGAATCTTCACCAAATACTCAGTCTTAAACTATTTCAAGAAACTACATAGAATAAAAACCTAAAATCAACAACAGAAAGCTAGCAATTCACTGATTCACAATACAGATAAACAAATTCACTCATTAGTCAATGAGAATAGTCTAAGTGGATTTTTTTTTTTTATCAGGAAACATTAAAAACCTCATTTACATCAAACTTTTGACTCCTGTGTAGGTTCAAGTATTTTGTAAATATCATGCACAACATACACAAATTTGACATTACCTGACAAAACTCTTGTCTCACACAACCACTACAAACAAAAGTAGATTTAAACCCTCTCCTCTATTTAAACCTCTTGTCCTTTGTAGGAACCACTGATCAACTGTCTTAATGATCAGCATGTGTTCTGCATTTAAAACATTGCAATAATTTAATTTCATGAAAGAGCTGTGACTAACACATCAGGTATCAATTTTCTAATGAGGGATCTATGCACATTTTAAATGAGAACCTGAAATCTAAAAAACAACTTGTTTAATGCCTAATCTATGTTTGGAACAGCAAATGCTTTGATATTTTTGTTCATAACTGTCAATTTGACAACAAAAATCATAATGTGTATTGAGTGGGTCAGCTAGTGCCATTTGTATAGTTTAGCAAAGCATTTAATTTTTGTCTGTTTCATGAAGATCACTGGAAGAAAAAATATTTGTAAACTGCTTTTAGTTAAGCATTCAGTTTTTCAAGAAACTTAAATGGGATCATCATTTAAGTCTTACAAGATGATTTAATTCTGTTGTGTACACTAAATATAAATAATTTGAACAGTTTTCTCCACAATTTCAGGTTTAATGGTACATCAATCAATAACTTACATAAATGCAAAGAAAATGATTACTATTAAATATTTTTTATCCATTATCATGTATCCTCCATGTAGAACAGTGTGATATGAATTGTGCTCTGACAGATGAGGTCCATTTAAAAAACAAAAATTTGTGTGGGGAACAAAACTAACATTCTACTTAGAACTTCTAATGTAGATCAGTAAACAAACAGGACATTGATGGAGTAAACAGAAGTGCATGGCAAGGACAAAAGTACATTCTAAATCATCATGTATTTATTAAATTCTTTAAAAACACTTTACACAGTCTACGTTGAAAATATTGTGCCTTAATACCCCCCAGTGAGCAAGCCAGAAGGCGACAGTGGCAAGGAAAAACTCCCTAAATTGGTGAAGAAGAGCATCATCAGCAGAAAGGTATAGGGAGAAACCTTGGGAGGAACCAGACTCAGCAAGGGCAGGCCATCCTCCTTTGACTGGCACGTATCTAAATTTGCTGTACGTAGCCTAAATATAATACAAGCCATCCAACATTAGTTGCAAAATGTTTTAGTTGTGTAAACACTTTATCAAGCAGTTAATGTAGACACGTCTGTACACTCACCTTTTCAGAGTAGTGGACAGTAGATATTGAATTGTGCTGCACAAAACTGAAAGAATATGGTTATTGCTTCAATTACCGCTGAAAGAAATGAGTCAATTCAAGTTTTGCAGACATTATACAATGAAATTTACCGTTTTATCAGTTTTGTGCTGCTTCATAAAAACAGTTCATGGAGTGGAGAATCATTTAATGGATAAGGAGGAAGTTTCAAGTGTAGCATATTGCAGAAATCTGGAAAAAAAAATCATGGAACATTTAATTGCTTGATAAAGGGTTTACAACACAACAAAAACATTTTACAACTAAATGTAGAGGTCCGTGCACTCACCACTCACCTATGTCTGAAAAGATTACTGGCATATGGTTATATGCGTATAGCTAATGAATTTTACAGCGCCTTTAAACGGTTTATTATATCTCAAACAGAAAATGTTTATATAACTAGGCACACCGGTGTCAATTTACCTTTGTAGATTTTAGTAAATCTTGACTCTTGTCATGTTGTTCTATTAACTTAATTATCCTATATTAGTAGATAACTGGAATGATGCAGGCAGTCTTTGTGGATGCTTCTTATGATGTTTGGAAGCACCCAGTATTGTTTGGATGGCTTGGGGTATGACTGAAATTAGATTAATAACAAAATAATGTAATATACTTGAAGTCAGTTAAACTATGAAAAAAAAATCTCTTAAACATAAGAATTAAACGGAATTAAAAATAATCCAAGCATAAATCTGAAAAAACGTCTCGGGTTACGAATGTAACCATGGTTCCCTACTAGGGAATGAGACACTGCGTCCTCTAGGGGTCACTATGGGGGAACACCTCGTCGTGACCCGTGTCTGAAGCATACATTGAAAAAACACCAACGATTATTATCATGGCGAACACTTAAGTACCAACTCTACCATTTCCATGAGAGTTGCCCCTGGGACGTTTAGAGGGCTGTCTGTGACAGTACCCCTTACGGCCAAAGGCCTAAGCTACATACCCAACTTAATTAATAGGGCCTTGGCCCGGGGCAGAGCTGAAGGCTTGGAATCAGGAAAGATTCCTTTAAAGGGATACGGCTAAGAACCTTGCATTTTGTACTAAGTCTTGCCTGTCACACAGGGGCTACCGCTTGCTCTCGCAAAAGACTTCACTTGCACACTTATCATAGCATAGATTTTCAAATACTGTTCTAAGGAGGGGCTCTAGTGGCACTCTCATAGAGCAGCTCATAGATGGAATGGTGCATCTCAAAACAGTATGTTTGGGAGTCATCAACTCGATCTGTGGAAATAATGCTGGAGCGCTCTGGGGAAAAACAGCGAGCTCAGTCCCATATGAGAGGAGAACTCCGAATTCAGAGTAGCGCGCTCATAGGCGACCCTTCTTGGAAAAGGGGAGCGTTGCTAAACTACCACGAGAATCGCCCAAATAGCCTCTCATGTTGAGGGAAGCGATGCTTGAAGTGTATAAACAAATACACACTGGCTGAATGGAGCCCAAGGAACCATGGTCTAATCCTCTCAAGAAAGGGAACGAGGCGGAGCGTGTAACCCTTACCATACAGGATTTCAGAAAGTGCACAGAGTCTTGCATGCACACTTACCAATACGTGGATTTTTAGAAAGTGCGCAAAGTGTTCACGTGCACACTTATAACCATGTGATTTTCAGAAAGTACAGAGAGCTTAGCGTGTGTACCTAAAGGTTCCTTAGCATCGCAGAGGCGCTGAACCGCACGGGAGAGGCAAGCTCAAATTTTACAAACCTCTGACGAGGGGAGCATCACCTGAGGCAGCATATACAAGAAGACTTCTGTAACTGCCACCTTCACTTCCCGCTGGATGCGACAGCACATCTAAGCGGCCAGGAGACCCCCAGGGTGACCTGCCCGGACATCCATGAAATTCCCTGCAGTGCTGTGCCAGGCCTGATGATCAAGGAGGCTCCCGCAGAAACCTGTGATCTCAGCCGCCTAATACCAGAACATGAAGCCGGATGGCTGGTGCTGATGAGTGTTTAGTAAACAATGTAACTGAGCACTGCAAAGGAAACTCACAGAGTTTATTAGTAGACACATAACCCTTTCTGTATATACTTATGTGTAAATTGCTGGTGGTTATTTTTATACTCCCACCCTCCTGCGCTGGAGCCCCGCTCAAGGGGCACCTCCTTTTAGTCCGGACCATCAGTAAGGTGGTTGCTATGAACATAGAACCAGCCAAAAACATTATAGGTCCAGCATAGGAGACTGTTATGCGTTAGAGGTTTCCACCTAACCTCGATCAGGTGGAGAGCTGGTGGTTACTGGGGAATTAGGAAGGGGAGGATAAAAGCAGAAGTTAAAAATCCCTAAAGGGAACGAGTAGATACCTCGGTATCGCTCTGATTCAGACGAGAACACTGCCTCGTCTGGATCACATCCCTTAGGTTCTGCTTACCTCCTTGTGACCCACAATTCCTCTTACCCCTGCCCACAGGTGGGGGAGGAGCGCGAGTCGCGACACTAGCCTTCTGTGCCCGTCTTTGATCCTCAGATCGAGACAGGCCAGGACCCCTATGTTGTTCGGGCTCAGACCTGGACCTTCGTGGAACGAAGGATCTGAAAGCAGCGGAGTGCGCCTTTGTCTCCCCGAACTTCTCGATCACCATCTCGACGGAAATAACGCTCATCGAGGCGGCCTCATGGCGTCACCTTGTTAGCGTACTTTCATGGCAAGTCCAACCTTGCCGTGGCGCGATCCATAACCTCCAACAGCTCTACATACGCAGGGCAGGAGAATTGAGAAGGCTCAGCCTCAGCTTCTTCACCATCCTCAAATATCTCCTGCTTTTCCTGGGTAAAAACCCAGCAGAGCACTAAAAACCCAGCAGAGCACTAACCTCAGTATCAGAAAGTGTTAAAGATATAACATAATCCTCCTGAGGCTCTCTCTCGTCCGCCGCCAACGAGCGCGAAAGGGAAAGTCCCTCTCTAAATCATTCAGACAGATCCACCTGAAATTCTCACGAGCTCATTCTCCTCCGTGCCTCTCCTCCGGTCCTGAACCGCGGGAAGCAGATGGTTGCCTTTTTTTTTTTTCTCGGAAAGAGAGACGAATGAGAGCGGAGCTTTTTCATTGAAAAAACTCTCACAATGCACGCAGATTGCCTCCTCAAAGACATGGCTTGCGTGCTCTTTACGCAAACAAATGACGCAAAGATCGTGTGTGTCATTAGGTGTCAAATAACGCCAACACGGATGCACACATTGTCTAAACGCTTGCTAGTAGTCGCCATGATAGACAGAGAAAGATCACTCTTACCGGTTCTTTCAGATGCACGCTTCAAACAGTCAGTGAAGACAAAGAAGAGAATGACGTAGTCTCCCGGTGCCTGTTTATAGTCGCGCCGGTAGTGACATCAGAGGCTGTCGCCGGCCAACTCGTTGGGGTTTTTTCAATATATGCTTCAGAAAACGGGTCACGACGAGGTGTTTCCCCCATAGCGACCCCTAGAGGACGCAGTTCGAAGTTCCCTTGAAAGGGAACTACAGTTACCTTGGCTGGATGAAGCTTATTAGCTCAAGAAAGAAGGAGCGATTATGGGAGATTTAGAATTGTGAATGACGATCACTACTCTGGCTCCAACACCCAAGGAAACACATTTGTTCAAACAGGAGTTGAAAACTTTTGCATGAAATCCAACTTTGGTTCTATTCTTCCATTTTCTGGATTTCTCACAAAGTCTCTAGCTCGAATAGTGATTGCCTCAGGACAACACTCATTAAGGTTTCTGAATATTGTATTCATCAACCTGGGCATTTGTAGGAAATATATGAATGGCATCGCACTCTTCACCCGTTTCATGTTGCTCCAACATGTTAATGTCACTTAGGCATAGAGTTTCTTTCTTTTTATGAACTTGAAGACGATTTAACATTTCAGCAAAAGATGCATCTTGTTGCCTGACAACTTGTGTTAGTCCAGCAATTCTAAAGTTGTTATCCCAAATATTCACTCCTTTTGGATCAACATAAAGGGAAATTCCCTTGACAGGCCGAAGCTAAAAATCACCAACGCAGACCAAACTGACTCAAGCAAACTGGCGACTACTCCATTTTTGGTAAATTTGTCTCAATCTCCCATGAACATAAGACAAAAGGTGACGGTCAACCATAGACACCTCATCAATGATCTGAATCTGCAATGATCATATTTTTGCACGCAGTTAATTGATTTTGTCATCACTTAGGGGCTGATATGGCAGTTTGACATTGGCACCTATCGAAAAGGTATTATGAATTGCGGAAGCACCAATTTGGTAACTAGCCACTCCAGTTGACGCAGTTAAAATCACACTTCTATCATCAGGGTTTTCGGACAGCTGAGATAAAAGTCTGGAAGATTCGTAGTATATTGCTTTAATCAAGTGGCTTTTCCCTGTGCCTGCTCCACCAGTATTGAACAAGTGAAATGGTTCAGGGTTTTCTCCAAGAAGTTTCTCTAGACACCATTTCAGCACTTTGTAAAAGAGAACAGATTGCAGTTCATTTAATGATCTCAGTAAACATAATGCCTCTTCTCTAGATATTCCAGCATGGTTGGTTTCAATACTGTATGCAATTCGAGGGTTCGCTACAACATCTGGAATAAAAAAACTCAGGGTCATCTTCATCGGGAATTATATTACTCTTCTTTAGTTCTATCCATTCATGACGTTTCGTTTCTATTTCACGACACAATGCAGCCCAAGCATCTTCCAAATCAACACCCTGCTCCAAAAACTGTTGAGCTCAATCTTTTGTCACTTTCCTTTTCGAACAGTGCTCGATACGCATCGACAATACATTTGACTTTTGTTACATCACTTCCACATTTCACAGCACCATTGTTGTAGAATTCCTCATAAGTGGTAAAACTTTCAGGCTTGAGCTGACAATCTTCATAATGTGGCAAGAAAAGTTGCAACAATGAATGAAAGTACTTTTCAGGATCTTTTTTTGGAGAAAATCTCAGATATCTGACAACAGCAAGTTCAGTTTAAGTTCTCTTCATCATATAACCACAGTCATTGTTGAGCTTAATCACCTTGTCTTTTGAAGACTTTTTTTGTGAAGAAACCTCCGATTTTGACAATATCCTGTTTTCAGACCAAAAACTTGCAAGACATTGAATCTCAAACTCCTCTGTGTTTGGCCTATTCTTGTATTGGTCAACCAGACTGGTCATCCAAAAGCTAGTTTCTTCACCAGACTGATCAACTTTGTTTTTGATGACACAAAGAGGCAAACTCATCTTTACAGGATTCAATCCAATTGGAATAAACTGGACTTTATGAGAACTTTTTCTTACAACACGTCTTTGAATGTCTAAAACTGAACTCTTTCAGTGTTCAGAAGCACAGTTTCATCCTCTCATGGGGTCTCACAAGTGATGTAATGATCAATGAAACTGGCGACCAAAGCATCGTCTCCATTGAACTTTTTGGAGCATTTTCAACCCAAAACAGACAATGAACATGAGGTGATCCATGCTGTTGAAACTCGACATGATTACATCTCTCAGGAAACAATGCCATCTATGATCAAACATTCATATCGTGGAAGGATATTTGACACATCTGTGGTATTTACCAGAACACACACTACAGGGCCATGGCATCCATGTTGTTTATCACGGGGAAGACAGAGTAATTTCATAAAAGGAATGTTACTCGCAATAAGATGTTGTTCCAAAGAGTTAAGACATTTCAGTTGTTTTGGAATGTCCACCAAATGCATTTTGTTAGCAACACTCTCTTTGGGCAGTTGTCCACAAAGGATTTTTTGATGACACGTTAGACAAATCCATAATTTGCACCCTGAGGAATGAGCAGAAGATCGTTCACACTGTTCATCACGAACATACCTCATTGTGATGCATTCTCTACCCACAGCAGCATTTTTTCTCCTTTGTCTTCATAGCATTCTCTTTTGCATTGAATAACCTGCTTTCTGAAAAGTAAATGGTGACAGACACAGCACACAAACTCTGGACAACTACTAACTTATTGTCTAAAATAATCAATAGCAACATCAATGTCTTTTTGTTCTTTCTTTCTTGCATATACTTCACAACCTTTTTGTATTTTACTTATATGGAAGTTCACATCTTTATGGTATTTCATCATAGAATACTTAGCCATTTTAACTTTAAAGGCTGGATTCTGAATGTTTCTATTCTTAGAATACTCACACAATCTTGTTCTGAAGGCCAGGTTTTGCAGATATTTTTCTTTGAATACTCACATACTATATTTATATTTCAATCTAGAATACTGGCAAACATGTTTTTGGAACTGAATATTGCTTGAGTACTTGGCTTTAGAACGTTCACACTTTGATAAATGAACATCAACCTTTTTAGATATGTACCACAAAGAATTTCCCTTTTTTTCTCTCTGTAATATCTATCTCTACTATATTTTGTTTTGTCATATTCAGTTTTCTTCTGTCTGTAATCAGGGTCATTACCATATTTTGACTTCTCGTACTTCAGTTGTTTTTGTCTGTACTCACTGTCATTGCGATATCTCTCCTGATGCCTTTTGGTTGGACAACATTCTGCAGCATCGCTTACCTTTCTTTTATGCAGACATGGCTTGCTGACCTCATTTGACACTGCATTTCCACATGCTCCTGCACAAACACTGTCTCGATCTCTGTGCTTAATACGTCACACCTTCATAATGATTACCATTACAGTGTTTCAGATAAATTGCATTCTGAGTAGATACCTCTCCATTAGGTTTGTGTGCATTCCATCGGCCATCATTAAAAGTCATTATTGTGGTTTTGAAAAGATCGGCCGAAACAAATGTGTCAATTTCTGTTACCCATGAGCCAGAAGAAAACATTCTACATCATGTCAGATAATCCTCTGCTGAAGAATACTCACTTCTCACATACCTCCCAAACAGCGAAGTATTCATTTTCAGATGTTTCACAACTGCGCGGTGAACTTTCAAGTGTTTCTCCTCACTTCCACATATCACATGTGCCAACGATCTGAAAAAGCAGTTACCATCTGGTTTAATGGTCTTTGTCTGACACGGAGCTGCAATGGGACCAAGGTTTATGACATTATGGTCACTGTTATCATTGGTCTGAAGTATGAGCTCACATAAAGCTTGCTTATCATTATGAGTTAAAGGAGAAAATAATCCTCACTGATGTTTCAGTTCCAGATGTATTATGTCATCAGTTACAACAGTTTCAGCATGTGATTTTGTAACCCGTTTACCTGACAGCTCATTGTGCTTTTCTTTCCTCAGTCTTTTACCTTTACTTGGCAACACATTACAGGCTGTCTGCATTGGAAGGTTACTGCTTCTCTTGTCTGCAACTTCATCCACAGGTACTCGATAATCAGGTGTCCTTACCTCAGTCTTCACAGATTCACATACCTTAGGTGTGCGTTTTAAGACTTCACTGTAAAGGGCTTTACCAGAAGAGCACGAAAAAATGCTGCCAACTGCTTCTTCCAATGGATCACAAACTTCTGCATCTGCATGAACCAAAACTCCAGTTATCTCAAATGGTGGCTCAGGTTCCCCAAATAACTGTGCTATGTCATTAATATAGTTGTACAAAGACTCTATGGTACTTTCATGCTATCACAACAGACACAAGTTGTGTTGTGTATCAGAGTCAACAACTGCATACTATGACCCCTGCTTAATAACTGCAGCTGTGTTGGCACAGATAGTTAACAGGAAAGCATCAGCACTCAGTATAGTTTGCTGAAGGGCTACATCAAGTGGCATGGCCACACCACTTATGGCTTTGTCATACTCATGGTACTCATTGACATTAACAAAACCAGTCAGAGACTGAGTGTACTCAATGGAAAATGCAGTATTACCCAGCACATGTCTCCTCGGTAATTCATGGACTGCAATGTAATTCCTACCCTTGACTTCCCGGTCTTTTATGTTACCCTGGTTTCTTAGAGACTCATAGAGGCCTGTTCCTGCAACCAGGACACCATCCAGATCTTGTGTCGACCACGTCAGCACGTTCTTCATCTTGCTTTTCAACACCGCTGTCAGACTGATGGCTCCACACTGTCTGTTGCATGAATCCCCAAAGCGGGCATCAGCTTTATTTAAAAAAAACCTTTTAGCACCAATTGCTGTGGAAAATCACAATATGCAGGTAAAGTTTTCACAGAAATTTAACGTACACTTGTAAGCACTTTTTCAGGTTTCATAAGGTTTTCATATGTACTCCTTGGTTTTACTCTTGCAAGTTTGCAATTCACTCCACAAAGTTCACAATGCACTCCACAAAGTTTGCAAGGGTTCTCTAAGCTGCCACTTTTTGGTGACAACCCTGCCAGTTTTTTAAGAGGATATGGCGGAACCTCTGCTTGACTTATTTTAAGAGGGAGCTGTGCAGCCTCTACCCATTTTATTGCAGGACGGATTAGAACCTGCTGGTTTGAGGCACAATGGCACTTGCAAGATTCTTCAAGCAAAACTGCCTGTGTTTTACGAGGAATCGGCGACACCTCGGCCTTGTATGTTTTAAGAGGAGTTCATGCAGCCTTTACCCCATTTGTTGCAGGACGCCGGGGTGGATCCCATGGTTTGGTTTCTACTTGATGGCAAATCCAGCCTATTTTTGAACGGGGACCTGGCATAACCTCAGCTTGACTTGTTTTAAGAGGAAGTGCTGCAGCCTCTACCCCAATCGTACCCACAGGAAGGGGTGGAACCTGTTGAGGGGTGGTTTCTACACGATGGCAAAACCAGCCTTTTTTTGAACGAGGACCTGGCATAACCTCGGCTTGACTTGTTTTGAAAAGAAGTGGTGCAGCCTCTTTCCCGTTTGTTTTTGCAGGACGGGGTGGAACCTTCTGGGTGGGACCGGGATCACAACTGCCAGAGCAGTCGGCCATTTTTTTATGAGGAAGCGGCGTTACCTCGGCCCTGTACATTTTAAGAGGGGGTCGTGCAGCCTCTGCCCTTTTTTTTTTTAAGAGGAAGTGACGGAAACTCTGCTTCACTTATTTTAAGAGTAAGCGGTGCAGCCTCTGTACTTACACGGCGCTCCGCATATAGCCTCTTGGCTATTGTCAACCTCTTCTTTGGTCACGGCAACTGTGAACACGGAAACAGAATTACTAAATACACTTATGAGATGGGACTTTTCAGTTCTTAATTTAAATTTTAAACATCTGATAACACTGTATCTATTCAAACAGTACAAATGATTAACATACTTTACATGAAAATGTGTTGTACTAACATCAACAGAATGTTAGCGTTTTGTGTTTTTTTTCTGTTGATATTATTGAAATGATTTAAATTACACTTTCAGTTTTGATCGTACAGATAAGAGCAATACATCAATCGAATCTGGAAAGGGGTCTACTTTTTTTGTATACAGACATAATAACAACAAAACTTTGTGCACTTATAAAATAAAGATAACAAACAAGGAGTGCTGTCTGCAGCCTTCGTCTGGGCTGATCTTCAGTTACAAACGCGTCATTAAAATGAACTGTAACTCAGTGAATACTCAACACAGAGACATGAGAGGGATATCTATAGAAAGCCTGACATGTCTACTTTTAAACTAAACAAGTGCAGCCGAAAACAAATATTCTGTGATAAAGTAATCCATATGGAAAACAACGCGATATCCGTTTTTCACGTCTCCCTTCATTATCTTCTAATGCGACCACGCCCCCGCGCCGAGCGCGCTTTTGAGATTCAAATGTTTCACTGAAGCGCGCGGCTTTTGAATACGCCCACACAACAGAGGACAACGCAGCGAGATTGTTCTTCAAGTTTTTTTTATTTTACTGTTTGCTTCGTGATGAGAGGAATAAGACATAATTCTCCCCAAAAAGATGGTGATGTGGTTGAGGATTTGAGATTTGGATTTCCTCAGAAAAAAAGAATGAAGCACTTTATTCAGCAGAGATCATAAACATGAGTAAGTCTCTTTTTATTTATTTATATACTTGTACTAGTTTTCACATAACGTGTAAACATTTAACTAGTTAGACTTTTTCCAAACTATAATTCCTGACTAAATGTATGATCAAGTGAAATATTATGAAGTTTCAATAACAATATACACTACTATACCATTCAAAAGCTTGATGTAAATAATATAAATGCACCAATAAATGTAACTGTAACAAATGTAATAAACAATGCTGTTCTTTCAATTTATCCCCCCTAAAAAACCTGAAAAAAAATATTCTCAGCTCTTTTCAACACATTATTAATAATAATAATAATAATAATAATGATAATAATCATAACAATAAATGTTTTTTTGTAGAAAATAAGATTGTTAAAAGGATTTCTGAAGGATTGTGTGACTGGAGTAATGATGCAAAAAAATTCAGTTTGAAAGTCAGCTTTGATTGTTCCTAATAAACTGTTTTAACTGCACTCACAAGTGAATATTAAATTATGATGTGGGATAATTAAATATATTCTAAATAAACTACAAACATAAAATTATATACATTTATTTTGTGTCCTCACATTCTTTCTTGTAACTCATCCCTCTCAGTGACACAGCTGACTGAATGGCTCATTATGCAGCTCATTATGCAGGTCTTTGTCTTCTCAGGTGTGAATTCATGATAGTTGACGCCTACTCGCATATGACTTTTACCAACAAAAAAGTGTCTTAGAAAATTTAAATCAATATATTGTTTTCTGTAAGTGAGTAAACAAGATTATTTTCACATCATTTAGAAAAAAAAATTCTAGGCTACAAGCTCCAGTTCTCAAAAGTCCCGGGAACCAATGTTCTGTATGTGTTTTATTGCCTTATTCAAGTGATTTAACATTTTTAGTTTTTCACTAACCACGCATAACATTTTTTTTTTTCTCAAAAACATAATCATGTATATACATGCTGCTCACATATTATTATAGCCCAGTTTGTGCTGATTACAGTGAGATTAGACTTTTGCCATTTAGATATTTATAAGAAACTGAAAAAAGCACAAATGTCAGGGCATGACAAAACTTCTTCAGGCCCCAAAAATACCCTTAGACTCCAGAGGGTTAATTTATATTTTAAAATTCCTTCAATAAAACAGCATGCATTTTTGTCCACACTACTTTGTTATTCGTTACCTGTCCTTTTTGACAGATAACTTCTTGGGAAATACAAATAGATATCTGTCTGTACACTGATTAAGAAATTGTTGCGTGTTTTATAAGTTATCTTTATTTAACTAAAACATGAGGCACTGTATAATTTCGCTCCCATTATTTAGGCCTGATTAAAACAAGAAACTAATAAATTTAAACTTGCACAATTTAGCTAAATCTCTAAAGAATGGACTGATTAATAAATCGTCCTCACGTTTAAACTCAAGTTCTCTCATTATAATCATCAAACACGATGTAAAAAAGAGCTTCATTAATTGTCTCGGTTGTAGACTTGTGAAGATTTATTTTTAATGCGGATCCAGTACTGTAACGGAAAAGAAATGTGCTCTATTATTATTCATATTCAAGTGTTTGTGCGAAAATTATTAATGCGCATGCATGACAGGGGGGCGCCCTCTCAATCAATTTTTTCCTGATAATGAATTAACTTAAAATTGGGGTGTCTCACAAACATGAGAAATATATCTACAGAAAGCTTGAAATGTCTACTTTTAAACGAATAAATTCAAAACAAAAGCATTATGTAATCTGTCAAGGTTGCATTTCTCTCTAAAGGCGGGTCCATGTGGAACCATCAACCAACCTGTTGATGGTTCCGTAAACAAAACAAACGTGACTAACTAGCTAGACGTGACTCGTGATCATGGCTGACTTTGAGGAATTGTCAGACTCAGAGGAATTTTACTGTGTATCAAACCAAGATCCAGAACCATATAGTTTTGAGCCAGAATACACAGACGAGGAGTTACAAACTTTGGAAGCTGTAAGACAAGATGCCGAACAGATTGATGTCGAAGGGAGAATCAGAACGAACACGGACTGGTGGTGTAAATGTGGAACATGCCAACCTATGCCGACAGAAACCGAGTGCCTTTGTTGTAATGAATGGGACCGGGTATTGCCATCAATGTCAAGGCTTGATGACAATCAAAATATTTGCGTCACTACCACGGAAGAGATTTCTCTGCCCTAATACACACCCGGCAGTTGTGTCCGTTTTTTTTTCCCCATTGTGACAAGATCAACTGGAAGAAACGCCCCATGCCGAGTGAACCTAATGGTCAGCTGTTCACCAAGTAAGTGATTTTGTTATAATAATCATTCATAGTTCAATGAAATTGTAGTATAGCCATTGCATACAGTGTGTCAATACACAAAATATGCACACGTCAACTCTAGCTAGTTAGTCACATTTGTTTTGTTTACGGAACCATCAACAGGGCGTCTCGTGTGCTGCGCTAATCACTCCGCCCAAGTAGCCACTCCGCCAAAGTAACATTAGCTGTGCTCCTACGCCTAGTGAGAATATAGTTCCCAGTATTTATACGATTAAAAATGGTCTCTGTCTCATATAGCCTTGTTATTTGTACACGCTGTGACTATTCAGATCACAACATGTAAATAGGAAAATGTTTGCATTATTTTGTCACTTACTGGGATTACTATGCTACCATTATCCATTTACATCCAGTCTTTGTGCTAAGCTAGGCTAGCGGTGGGTGCGTCAAATAACACTTACAGAACGCACAGAAATGAAAAAGGTATGTATGGACTTATCTAACTCTGGGGGATACTGTGAATAAGCTAAAGTCCCAAAAAGTCGGAGTGTTCCTTTAAAGTTGTTAAAGCATTTTATACGCAAGTAGTATTATCATATCCTAAGTGTCATTTTGATTTATGACCCCTGATTTATGGAGGGTCCAGTCAGCGTTGATTGACAGGTTGTCCTATGTCCAATGTGTACAGATTTATGTGTTGATTTATCGCTATATGGCCTGTCTGTCACAGTGGTTGCCATGTCACCGGGTGCTGTCACCCTTGATTAACATGACAGAGGTGTGTGTAAATCAAAAGATCAAATAGATCTCAGATTTGACTTGTGTTGCATTTATTACTGGATATATGATGGTTGTATTTGTAACCAGAACTGTGGAGGTTCCTGTGGACTTCCTTCCTGACCCGTTGTTCACACCTAAAGACCGTGCCTACATCCTGAAACTATGTTTTAAATAGGGGTTAAGGAAATAGTAATTTAAACAGAGAAGATATTCTCAACTATCCTGTTACAATGGCTGCCACTGCTCCAAAAACTCCTAAAACCACTAGAAGAGTGATGCGTATTTCACCAACAAGAGGGCCTGTTGAAATGAGAAAGGAACTGACTTTTGCACCAAGGAAAAAACAAAGTGTTAGTTTGACAAAGTTTCTTCATGAAGAGATTAATATGACGACTGGTGATTTCTCAATGTCCGGTGATCGTGTCGGAAGATATGTGTTTGACAAAGTGATGCGTACTGTGAAGATCTATGCTATGGATATTGAAGACAATTTTACAACGCGGGAGCCCTGTCTGATTTTCCCTGGCAAAGACTGGTGGTTATTCTACAACTACGTCTGGAGAGATTTGAATGACTGTGGTGACGATCCGTTGTACATTGCAGAATGGGATGGCATAGTTCCTGACACAAGATTTAGAGTGGTTGCGGATCACAGTAAAAAGTTACCTGATGACTGTGTTTACATTTTCTGCTGCAATGACAAGACAAAATCCGTGAGCGTGTGTGGCCTATACCTGAAGCTGAGCACTACATGCACTATGACATGAAGTTTTTGTTTCAGTGGAAAGATGTTCATATCAATAGATGTAAAAACATCATCAATTATAAGATGTTTAGATGGTGTGATATGTATGATCGTTACAGTTCTGTAAAGGTGAAATTGTTCCACCCTGAACAGGGCGTTCCCAAGACAACTGACCACCTCTTATCTCCACCCACATATTACAGCCATTAAAAAAGTCTGCAGATCGGTACACTCGCTAGATTCATTTACCGCCATGTCTCAAGAATCCACGTCAGCCTGCTGCTACAGCAACAGCCCCGAAACCCTGCCTGCAATGCCTGATGACAACGCTACGACTCTGGAGATCCTCCCACAAACCTGCGACAACGCCTGGTTGGATAACTTCTGCATGGAGCTGGGGTATCACAACCTGAAGTTTCTTACGACACCTTACGGCACTAGCGGTGCGGTAGCTGGAGCAGCGGTCTGTGCCAGCATCGACGACATAGACGGCTGTATTCGCACTGATGCGTTCAAAATTATAAAGGCAACTATTGTAATCCTGCTGGACACCTAATCAGCAAAAAGCTAAAGGAACTCTGTCTGGGGTGTGAAGTTGATCATCCTAGTCAAACTTAGACACTCCTGTTTGTTTGAGCCCTGCGCCTATTTCTTTGATGCTTACTTTGACGAGTTATCACGTAATCTGGTAAAAAGCCTGAGCTTATAAACACATCATAGCTCATGCACTAAACCGATTCGGTTTAAGGATTAATCCGCAGAGGGTTCTAGGTTCGGTGGACTCTATTTTGTGCGAATTGCGTGACGAGGTTTTCATTGTGGAGAAGCTTCGCGAGATCAGAGAAAAAGTTGTGGATGTCGCTGGTGAACAGATTTTCTATGACGCAGTGGACTGCTGGAAGGGCGGTGCACACACTGAACAAGTGTAACAAGGCCATGGGGAACAGATGGTGTGTTAATGTTCTGACGAAATGTATATTTAAGCAGCGTATTAGATGTGAAATGACCAACTTGCTGTACAAGATCATTAACGAAAATCCTGATGTATCCTTAACAGTAAATGGATGCGATGTTAATGTCAAACGTTTTACAAACCTCAAGAAACAAATGGAAATTGTAAGAACAATGTCAAATGAGTGGCCTGATGTCATGCGTATGTGTATTAATGCCTGTGAACCGATTTCTGTAACTATCAGAAAAATACTGGATGGATCTAATGACTGAATGTGGGTAAAAGTATAAGAATTGCTGACGTTTTATGTCTTTGTACATATGTAACAGACCTATGTGTGGTGCTGATTTCAAGAAATGATCAGACTAATGTTTGTGAGATTATTGAAACACTGGTTGACTACATGATTGAGAAAAAATTTGTAATGTGTGTAAAGTTTCTTCAGTACATTGACAATGTTTGATAAATAAAAAAGCAATTCACTTAAAGCAGATGTGTTATTCTTTTGTAGACTCTGGGGGGTGATGATATGTCTGAACAGATTCTGAAAAATATTTACTATACCCCTTCTAACCCTGGTTCTTTATGGGGTGGGTGGAGTTTGTTTGATGGATTTTTTTTTGAAGGAAAGGGGTTTTCTTTTATGTTATAAAAATTTTTGAGTGTGGAGAGGGTGAGGATACATACACATTACATAGGACAGCACCACTAAAATACAAAAGGAACAGGGTTTTTGTCTATGGTATCGACATGCAGTTCCAGGCAGATCTAGTCAATATGTCGGCATATGCCAAGGAAAATGACAACAACCATTTTCTGTTGACATGCATAGATATTTTCAGTAAATATGCCTGGACACGTGTGTTAAAAAAACAAGAGTGGTGTGGAGGTGGCTAAAGCTTTTGAATCCATATTGAAAGAGGGGAGAGTTCCTCAGAAATTACAAACAGATAAAGGAAAAGAGTTTAACAAACATTTCCAAAACGTAATGAGAAAGTACAACATCTTACATTTTGCAACAGGCACAGAGTTAAAAGCTAGCATTATTGAGCGATTTCACCGCAGCTATAAGGCCAGAATGTTTCGATATTTAACAGCTACAAACTCCAGACGGTATGTCAACATACTTCAAGACCTCACAGATGGATTCAACGCAAGCTATCACAGAAGCATCAAGATGAGACCGATAGATGTTTGCAAAGAAAATGTATCGGTGGTGCTACATAACCTATATAGATGGTTATGGGTTCACACAAAGTCAAACCTATATTTAAGTATAAGATTGGTGACACAATAAGAATCTCTACAGTAAGGGGTCCATTTGCAAAAGGATATGAGAAAAACTACACAGAAGAGTTTTTCACTGTAAAAACATGCATCCCGCGAGATCCCCCAAGTCTATAGACTCTGCGATTATGATGGAGATGTTATCGATGGGGTTTTTTATGAGGAGGAATTGCAAAAAATATCTGTGAGTACAAACAAAACATTTAAAATAGAAAAAATTTTGGACAGGAGGCGAGAAGGCCGGTCAACAAAGGTTCTGGTCCAGTGGTTAGGATGGCCTTCAAAATTCAACACCTGGGTGAATGAGAAAGATGTGGTAGATGTGCAGATGCCATAAAATGAAAACACACACAGATGTGTGCGCATTCATTTAAAAACAATCATGTCTGAGGGTACTTGACGCTCCCCTGTAATGCGTCGTTAGCCGTTTATCCAGAAAATACTATTTCTAGTTATAGAACCATGCTGGCAAGAACTATAAGCCTAAAAGGTGAATGGGAGGTCGGTTTGATCGAATTTGAATTCCCCAAATCATGGTACACATTTCCAGAGGAAGACGGTGCATATATTGTCACACAGGAAGATGATGGGGGAAAAAAGTCTGAACATTATGCCGTTGGTGAAGGGATTAAGATTCACATCAACAATGGAGCTCAAACCATATCAAAGCTATGTAACACACTAAAGACAGGTTATTACGAGGATGTCTATCATCCCTCTCTGCCAAAGGATGGATGAACGTTGCTGAAAACAAATGCAAGCTACAAAATTAGCAGTGTAGCTGGTGGAATGTTCCATTATTGTGGAATTCTGAATTCTATTAGGAAAATTCTAGATGCAATTTGGTCTAATATACCAGACAGACATGTTTTTAAACTACAGTTGAATTTTGATGGTCTGCCTCTCTTCAAGAGTACTTGGCCAATTCTTGGTTTGTTGCAAGGATACACCAAGAAACCAATTTTGATTGGATTGTTTTGTGGTACATCTAAGCCAAATTCATTGACTGAATATCTTCATGATCTGGTTCAAGAGCTGAAAGTGTTGAAAGATGGGTTTCTATTCAAGCAGAAAACCTTCTTTTTGAATGTTGTTTCTGTTGTGTGTGACACCCCAGCCCGAGCCTTCATCAGAGGTGTAAAGTCCCACACTGCATATTATGGATGTGACAAGTGTCACCAATCAGGTGTCCGAAAATCGAATAGAATGACATTTCCTGAGGTCAATGCAAGGCGCAGAACTGATAATAGTTTTGGCAAGAAACAGATGAAGAACACCACATCCAACACTCACCTTTCACAGAGGTTGGCATTGACATGATCACTTGTTTTCCATACGATTATATGCATCTTGTTTGTCTGGGTGTAATGAGGCGTCTCTTAGACTTGTGGATCAGCACCATTGGTCCCTTGCACTGTAGCATTTCATCTAGTCAAGCTTCAATGGTTTCAGATAGACTTCTTGCACTGAGAAATTACATACCAAGCGAGTTTGCTCGAAGGCCACGGGCTCTGGTTGAACGTATGTAGGTGGAAAGCCACTGAACTACGCCCAATTCTTGTTGTACACTGGTCCAGTTGTGCTGAGGGGTGTTCTACAGCCTCAGATCTATGACAATATGACAGTTGTCAGTAGGTGTTGTACATTTTGGCAAGTCCAAAATATTGTTTGGAGTTTGAATGACTTTGCTAAAACTCTGTTGGTGTCATTCGTTGAACACTTTGGCCAGCTTTACGGTGAAGAGTTTTTGGTTTACAATATTCATGGTCTGGTGCATCTCAGTGAAGACGTCAAAGTCCATGGCAATTTAGACCTTATATCAGCATTTCCCTTTGAAAATTTCTTAGGAAAACTTAAAAAATTAGTTCGAGGGCCACTTAATCCTTTGACTCAGGTGATGCGCAGATTATCAGAGATGGAAAATGGCAGCTACAGTCCTAATGTTAAAGAGGCAACTCAAAAACTGGAAAATGAGCACATGGATGGGCCCAGTGCCAGAATGCTTCTAACGACAAGTTTGTCAATATAAAGTGCTTGTTTCAGATGATGTAGTTGTGAAGGTCAAAGAGAGAGAGATTTGTTGCATCAAAATTGAAAACAAGTTGGTGGTGGTCCAGAACATTGTTGAGGATAAAGGAGTAGTGTACATTGTGGCCAGTGAATATAAACAGGTGGAACACTTCTTCACATATCCTATCGACTCAAGAGAGCTGGGAATTTATGTTGTTTCCAACCTCTCTACTAACATCAAAAGTTTCATGATTCGAAATAAGCCCCAGAAGTTTGTGAGATTACCATTCCAAAACCGATTTGTTGTTGTTCCACTATTGCATTTGAGACAAATAGCCCCCTTTAGGTTAGTATTTCAGTTGGCTAAAGAGTAGTTTGATTTGTTTTTATCTTTAGATGTTTCACATAGTTGTTTTTGACAACACCAATGAGGTAGAAGTTGTGCCTTCAATCTGGATAAAAAATGGAGAGTGCATGTGTGGCCTCCAAATAAATTGATATAGCAAAAGCTGTTAAATTGCAAGAATGTCCTGGAGATGAATGGAAACCCCATAAGGCCAGAATTATATGTCACATCCCGTAAGTAACATTCTTTCACTTCTTCCTATAAACTGAACTTATGTTATGTATTACTAAAACCCTCATGTATACTTAAAATGACTTACCCAGATGACTACAATGAAGCTAGAAGAAAACTTCCTCAAGCTGTTGATCACACTGACATTGGAAGTGATGGAGGGAACTCACCATTCAATTTAAAAGAAAAAGTATGTAAGGGGAAGAATGTGTTTTATGTTATTGTTAAAATTATTTGGTGGTGCACAACATTTACTAATAATTGCATATCTGAATTTATGGAATACGAAGTAACCATGGTTCACCGAGTAGGGGAACGAGACACTGCGTCCTATTCTAGGGGTAGCTATGGGGAACACATCGTCGGAACCGGGTCTGAAGCATTACTAAATGAACAAACCACAACGCGTTGCCGGCGGCGCCCTCTTGACGTCACTATACCGGTGCGACTATTACAAAACAGGCACCGGGAGAAACACGTCATTCACTTCTCGTCTGAAGCTTGCGTCCGAAGCATGGCAGGCTGTATTGCACTAGCGTTCAAAATTATTAAAGGCAACTATTGTAATCCTGCTGGAACACCTAATCAGCAAAAGCTTAAGGAACCTGTCTGGGGTGTGAAGTTGATCATCCTAGTCAACTTAGACACTCCTGGGGTGTGAGCCTGCGCCTTATTATTTGATCTTACTTGACGAGTTACAAGTAATCTGGTTTACACGCCTGAGCTTAAACACATATAGATCAAGCACTAAACCCGATTTCGGTTTAAGGATTCATCCGCAGAGGGTCTAGGGTTCGGTGGGACCTATTTTGTCGTTGCCGAATTGCGTTGACGAGGTTTTCATGTGGAGAAGCTTCGCGAGATCAAGAAAAAGTTGTGGATGTTCGCTGGTGAACAGATTTTCTATGACGCAGTGGCTGCTGAAGGGCGGTGCGCACACGAACAAGTGTAACAGGCCATGGGGAACAGATGGTGTGTTAATGTTCTGACGAAAGTATATATAGCAGCGTAGTAGATGTGAAATGGACCAAATTGCTGTACAAGATCATTAACGAAAAATCTGATGTATCCTTAAAGTAAATGGAATGCGATGTAATGTCAAAACGTTTTACACACCTCAAGCAACAAATGGAAATTGTAAGAACATGTCAAAATGACGTGGCCCGATGCTGCGTATGTGTTTAATGCTTGTGAACCGATAATTTCTGTAACTATCAGAAAAAATACTGGATCTAATGACTGAATGTGGTAAAGATAAGGAATTGCTGGACGTTTATGGTCTGGGTACATCTGTAACAGCCTATGTGTGGTTGATGATTTCAAAAATGATCAGGACTAAGTTTGTGATGAGATTATTGAAACACGGTTGACTACATGATTGAGAAAAAAAAATTGTAATGTGTGTAAAGGTTTTCAGTACATTGACAATGTTGATAATAAAAAGCAAAATCACTCTTAAAGCAGATGTGTTATTCTTTTGTAGACTCTGGGGGGTTGATGATTATGTATGAACAGATTCTGAAAAATATTTACTCTACCCTTCTAACCTGGTTACTTTAGGGGGTTAAAAGGCGTTTTAAACGATGCAGTTTTAAAGGACCAGGCGTTCGCTAACTGATAAACAAATTTCAGCCTGGCAAGCCGGTGAGGATTCTACAAATTTAGACAGGCACCACTAAACTACAAAAGGAACAGGGTTTTTTTTGTCTATGTATCGAACATTGCAGTTCCAGGCAGATCTAGTCAATAGTCGGCATATGCCAAGGAAATGACCAACAACCATTTTTCTGTCATTGCATAGATATTTTCAGTAAATATGCGACACGGATGTTAAAAACAAGAGTGGGTGGAGGTGGCCTTAAAGCTTTTGATCCATATGAAAGAGGGGAGAGTACTCAGGAAATTACAACAGATAAAGGAAAAAGAGTTAACAAAACATTCCAAAAGTAATGAGAAAGTACAACACTAACATTTTGCAACAGGCACAGGAGTTAAAAGCTAGCATATGAGCGAGCACCGCAGGATAAGGCCAGAATGTTCGATATTTAAAGACAAACTCCAGACGGTATGTCAACATACTTCAAGACCTCACCAGATGGATTCAACGCAAGCTATCACCGAAGCATCACGATGAGACCGATAGATGTTTGACAAAAGAAAACGTTAATCGTGGTGCTACATAACCTATATGGGGGTATGGGTTATACCACAAAGTCAAAACCTATATTAAGTATAAGATGGGTGACACAGGTAAGAATCTCTAAAGTAAGGGGTCCATTTTGCAAAAAGGATATGAGAAAAAACTAACAGAAGAGTTTTTCACTGTTAAAAACATGCATTCAGCGAGATCCCCCAAGTCTATAGACTCTGCGATTATGATGGAGATGTTATCGGAGGGGGTTTTTTAGAGGAGCATTGCCAAAAAATATCTGTTGAGTACAAACAAACATTAAAATAGAAACAAAAAAAAAAATTTTTGGACAGGAGGCGAGAAGGCCGGTCAACAAAGGTTAAGGTCCAGTGGTTCGGATGGCCTTCAAAATTCAACACCTGGTGTGAATGAGAAAGGATGTGGAGATGTGCAGATGCCATAAAATGAAAAACACCACAGATGTGTGCGCATTCATTTAAAAACAACATGTCTGAGGGTACTTGACGCTCACTGTAATGCGTCGTTAGCCGTTTATCCAGAAAATACTATTTCTAGTTATAGAAACCATCTGGCAAGAATATAAGCCCTAAAAGGTGAATGGGAGGTCGGTTTGATCGAATTGAATTCCCCAAATAATGGTACACATTTCCAGAGGAAGACGGTGCATATATTGTCACACAGGAAGGATGGGGGAAAAAAGTCTGAACATTATGCCGTTGGTGTTGAAGGGATAAGATTCACATCAACAATGGAATCTCAAACCATATCAAGCTATGGTAACAACACGGAAAGACAGGTTATTAAGGATGTCTATAAATCCCTCTCTGCCAAAGGATGGAATGAACGTTGCTGAAAAACAATGAACAGAGCTAACAAAATTAGCAGTGTAGCTGGTGGAAATGTGCCATATTGTGGATTCTGATTCCTATTAGGAAACTTCTAGATGCAATTTGGTCTAATGTACCAGACAGACATGTTTTTAAAACTACAGTTGAATTTTGATGGTCTCCCTATTCACGAGGACTTGGCCAATTCTTGGTTTGTTGCAGGATACACCAAGAAACCAATTTTGATTGGATTGTTTTTGTGGTACATCCTAAGCCAAATTCATTGACTGAATATCTTAGGATCTGCGTTTTCAAGAGGCTGAAAGTGTTGAAAGATGGGTTTATTCAATCAGAGAAAACCTTCTTTTTGCATGGTGTTTCCGTTGTGTGTGGACACCCCAGCCCGAGCCTTCATCAGAGGTGTAAAGTCCACACTGCATATTATGGATGTGACAAGTGTCACCAATTCAGGTGTCCGAACAATCGAATAGAATGACATGTTCCTGAGGTCAATGCCAGCGCAGAACTGATAATAGTTTTGGCAAGAAACCAGATGAAGAAACACCACGTCCAACCCTCACTTTACAGAGGTTGGCATTGACATGATCACTTGTTGGTCCATACGATTAGATGCATCTTGTTTGTTGGGGTAATGAGGCGTCTCTGACTTGTGGATCAGCACCACTGGTCCCTGCAGTGGTCGCATTTCATCTAGCAAGCTTCCATGGTTTCAGATAGACTTCTTCACTGAGAAATTACAACCAAGCGAGTTGCTCGAAGGCCACGGGCTTGGTTTGAACGATGTAGGTGGGGAAAGCCACTGAACTACGCCCAATTCTTGTTGTACCACTGGTCCGTTGTGTCTGAGGGGTGTTATACAGCCTCCGATCTATGACTAATATGACAGTTTGTCAGTAGGTGTGTACATTTTGGCAAGGTCAAAAATATGTTTGGAGTTGACAATTGCCTTTGCTAAAACTCTGTTGGTGTCATTCGTTGAACCCTTTGGCCAGGCTTTACAGTGACGAGTTTTGGTTACAAATCATGGTTCCGTGCCATCTCATGAAGATGTCAAAGTCCATGGCAAGTTAGACCTTATATCCATTTCCCTTTGAAAATTTCTTAGGAAAACTTTAAAACATTGGGTTCAAGGGCCACTAATCCTTTGACTAAGGTGATGCGCAGGATTATAGAGATGGAAAATGGTAGCTACAGTCATAATGTTAAAGAGGAACTCAAAAAACTGCGAAAATGAGCACATGGGACTGGGCCAGTGCCAGAATGCTGCTCACGACAAGTTTGTCAATATAAAGTGCTTGTTTCAGAGAGGTAGTTGTGTGAAGGTCAAAAGAGAGAGATTGTTGCATCAAAATTGAAAACAAGTTGGTGTGGTCCCAGACATTGGTGAGGATAAAGGAAGTCGTGTTAACATTGTGGCCAATGAATAACACAGGTGGAACACTTCTTCACATATCCTATCAACTCAAGAGAGCTGGGAATTATGTTGTTTCCAACCTCTCTACTAACATCAAAAGTTCATGCTTCGAATAAAGCCAGAAGTTTGTGCGGATTACCATTCCAAACCAATTGTTGTTGTTCCCCTATTGCATTGAGACAAATAGCCCTTTTAGTCTAGTCTTTCAGTTGGCTAAAGAGTATGTTTGATTTGTGTTTTATCTTTAGATGTTTTCCACATAGTTGTTTTTGACAACACCAATGGGTAGAAGTTGTTGCCTTCACTATGGAAAAAAAATGGAGATGTTGCCTGGGCCTACCAAATAAACTTGATTTATAGCAAAAAGCTGAAACTTGCAAGCATGTTCCTGGAGATGAATGGAAACCCCATAAGGCCAGAATTATATTCACATCCCGTACGTACATTTTCTGTCACTTCTTCCTATAAACTGAACTTATGTTATGTATTAACTAAAACCCTCATGTATTAATTAAAATGAATCTTACCCAGTGACTCAATGGAAGCTAGAAGAAAGAAAAATTCCTCAAGCTGTTGATCCACACTGACATTGGAGTGATGGGGGAAACTCACCAATTCAATTTAAAAGAAAAAGTATGTAGGGAAGAATGCCTGTGTTTTTTTTATTTTTAAATTATTTGTTGGTCTGGTGCACAACATTTGACTCATAATTGCATATCTTGAATTTATGGAATATTGTCCTTAGACACTAAAAACGTTCTCAAGGTACGAAGTAACCCGGTCCATGCGTAGGGACACGAGACACTGCGTCCTCTAGGGGTCGCTATGGGGAAACACCTCGTCGGGACCGGTTCTGAAGCATACACAAATGAAAAAACACCAACGAGTTGGCCCCGGCCGGGACAGACTCTGACGTCAATACCGGTGCGACTATAAAACAGGCACCGGGAAACACGTCATTCACTTCTTCGTCTGGAAGCTTGCGTCCGAAGCATGGCAGGGAGCTTAGAGGACGCAGTGTCTGTTCCCTACCAGGGAACCATGGTTACATTCGTAACCTGAGATCGTTCCTTTCAAGGGAACTTCGAACTGCGTCATCTAGGGGTCGCTAGGGGAACAGTATACCCACGCCGCCATGCTGAAGGGGAGTGCAGGCCAGAATCATGGCGCGAAATAAGTACCCAACTCTACCATTCAATGGGAGTGTGCCCCCGGGACGTTTAGACGGCTGTATGTGACAATACCCCTTACGGCCACAAAGGCCTAAGGCCTACATACCCCAACTTAATTGTTAGGGCCTCGGCCCGGTGTAAGCTAAAGGCTTGCATCAGAAAGATTCCTTCGTAAAGGGATACAAGCTAGGAACCTAGCATTTTATACTAAGTCTAGCCTGCACACAGGGGCTACAGCTGCTTCCGCAAAAGCTTGCTGAAGGGCTGTCTCAACAGATCTCCAGTAGCACACCCGTTAGATATGTCTCGAGGGAACATGGGTGGAAGTGCGCGCCCAAGAGGAACGGGGCTTTACCAGCTCAAGAAAGGGCACGAAGCAAACCCGCGCGAAGCCCTCACCCTATGGATTTTAGGAAGAACGCAGGATGTACTAGCGTCTGCGCACTTACCACAGTGTGGATTTTCAGAAAGTGTGCAAAGACTTACGTGCGCACTTACCATACATGGATTTTCAAATACTGTTCTAAGGACCGGGCACTCGTGGCACTATGATTAGAGCAGACCATAGATGGAATGGTGCATCTCAAAAAGTATGTTGGAGAGTCATCAACCGATCTGTGGAAATACGCGGAGCGCTCTGGGAAAACAGTGAACCGTATCATATGAGAGGAGAACCCTGAAACAGAGACGCACGCTCATAGCGACTCTTGGAAACGGGGGAGCGCTGCTTAAAACTACACGAGAACGCCCCCGAATAGCCCTTCATGGGTTGAGGGAAGCGATGCTTGCGGGTACTAAACAAATACACATGGCGAATGGAGCCCAAGGAACAAGGTCTAATCATCTCAAGAAAGGGAACGAGGCGGAGGCCGTAAACCCTACCATACAGGATTTCAGGAAAGTGCGCAGAGTCTTGCGTGCATATACCAATACGTGGATTTTTAGAAAAGTACGCAAAGGTTCACGGGCACACTGACCCATTGTGGCTTTCAGAAAGTATCACAGCAGAGCTAGAGGTGTACTAAAGGTTTCTAATTCATGTTTTTCTTGCAGAGGCGCTGAACGCACGGGAGAGGCAAGCTCGAATTTTATAACCGCTAGCGAGAGGGGAGCAGCATCACCTGACGGGCCGCTATACAAGAAGACTTCTGTAACTTGGCCACCTTCACTTCCCGCTGGATGCGGACAGCACCTCAGCGGCCGGAGACCCCTCAGGGTGACCTGGCCGGACATCCATGAAATCCCGCAGGCTGTGCTTTCCAGGCCTGATGATTCAAGGAGGCTCCCGCAGAAACCTGTGATCTCAGCCGACCTGCCCTAATACCGGACCATGAAGCCGGAGATGTTAATGGATGGCTGCTGGTGAACTGACTAGTGTTTAGGTTTTTTAGTAAACACGGTAATCCTCGAGCACTGCAAAGGAAAATCAACAGAGGTTTATTAGTAGACACAACAAACCACAGCAATTTACACATAAGTATATACAGAAAGGGTTATTTTTATACTCCCACCCTCCTGCGCTGGAGCCCCGCTCAAGGGGCGCCTCCTTTAGTCCGGCCATCAGTAAGGTGGTTGCTATGAACATAGAACCAGCCAAAAACATATAGGTCCAGACATAGGAGACTGTTATGTGTTAGAGGTTACACCTAACCTCGATCAGTTGGGGAGAGTGGTGGTTACAGGGGAATTAGGGAAGGGGGAGGAATAAAAGCAGAAGTTAAAAACCTAAAGGGAGAACGAGTAGATACCTCAGTATCACTCTGACTCGACGAGAACGCTGCCTCGTCTGTCTCACATCCCTTAGGTTTGCTTACCCCTTTTGAACCCACCATTCCTCTTAACCCTGCCCGCACGGGGGGGAGGAGCGTGCGTCGCGACATAGCTTCTGTGCCCGTCTTGATCCTAAGATCGCGACAGGCCAGGACCCCTATGTTGTTCGGCTCAGGACCTGGACATCGTGGAACCGAAGGATTTGAAAGCAGCGGAGTGCGCCTTCGTCTCCCCGAACTTCTCGATAACCGTTAAACGGAAATACGAAAAAAAGTTCAGAAGGCCGAAACCTGAGCATTCGGAGAAAGCCTTTCTTTTCCCGATGTCTGCCAGGTTCATCCCAGAGTCCTCTCCGACACCACCATGGCGCCATAGGTCATGCGCTTGGCAGAGGCGGACTGCGTGGTAGCCCGGAGGAGGCCGTTGGTGCGGCGAAGCTCGGGCTACTGATCAGGAAAAAGGCCTGTTGCCTCTATCCCGGTCTTGCAGCAGATCAGTCTGCTATGCTTGAAGCATTTATTTCTTGTGTAATAACGCACACAGCCTGATGAATGCTGCTGCGTATGCCTTGCCATTTAAGCACATTTAGATGCATTGATTGAAGGGGCTAGATAGCAAGGTAGGGAGATTAAGAGAGGATGTCTCCCCGCAGAATGAAAGCTCTTTGCTGCAGGGGGCACTCCTCTCATAGCCGTTTTCGCGCATCGCCTCCCCCCCCCCCCCCGATGACGTGGCCAAAATCTTATGCTGAAACCGATGGATGCGGAGAAGAAAACGGCCTCTTCATTCCTTGTCGATCTATGTATGGAGATCAGGCAAGAGAAATGGAAGGGCTCAACTGAGATGGCAGGGGCTATGGGTCGGAAAGAATAACCGCTCATCGGGTGCGACCATAAACTCCAACAGCTCTACATACGCAGGGCAAGAGATGAATTGAGAAGGCAGTCAGCCTCAGCTTCTTTCCACCATCCTCAACTCATCACCTGATTTTCCTGGGTAAAACACCCCAGCAGCGCACTAACCCTTCAGTATCAGAAAACGCGTTAACAGACGTATAAATCCATCCTCCGAGGCTCCTCTCTCGTCGCCGCCATTTTTGACGCGCGCAAGGGGGACATATACGGCAAGTCTCTTTTTAAACCATTCAGACAGATCGCACCTGAAATTCTCCCCCACGAGCTCATTTTCTCTCCGTGCCTCAGCAACGGCGGGTCTCTGAAACCGCGGGAAGGGGAACGCAGATGGCTGCTTTTTTTCGGAGAAAAGAGAGACGAACGATGGACGGCGGCGCTTTCTTTTGAACCCCTGCTCGCCATGCACGCAGCCGATTGCTCCTGCGCAAAACATCGCGTTGCGTGCTCTTACCCAACCCCCCATCACGACCAGATCGTTTGTGTGTCCTTTAGGGTTGTCCAAATAACGCCGACCCGGATGCATACCGTGTCTAAACGCGCTGCTAGTAGTCGCCATGACAGACATGAGAGCCGTTGAAAGAGCGCTCTTACGGTTCCTTTTCAAGATGCACGGTTCAAACCAAAACAGTCAGTGAAGAGCCGACGCAGAGAATGACGTGTTTCACGGTGCCTGGTTTTTAGTCGCACCCGTGGTAAGTGACCGTCAGAGGCTGTCGCCGGCCAACTCGTTGGGGTTTTTTCATTTGTATGCTTCAGACACGGGTCACGACGAGGGGTCCCATAGCGACCCCTAGAGGACGCATGTTCGAAGTTACCTTGAAAGGGAAAATATGTTCCTGGAGAGGATGATGAGAGATGAAAGCACCTGAAAGAAAAAAAAAGTCAAAAACGGTGTTAAGCATCTTCTGGCCATTGGTAAATTATAGTTATTTTATCAGTACAGGATAAAGTGCTAAATCTTGGTCTTCTGAGCAGAAAGTGGCCAGATGCTCCAAACTCGTGAGGGCAGCACAAGGTCCTTCCTTAGAAACCAGGAAAGGCAAAACAGCCCCAAGCTTGACCAGAGGCCACAGAGATCCTGCACCCCTGGTCCACCCAAAAGGCCACAGCACGGATGACCTCCAACCAAAAGACCACAGGACTCTGACCCCATCGAAGAGGCCACAGCAGTCCTGAGCTTTACCCAAGTGACGAAGCCTCCGAGCTCTACCCAACGAGGCTCACAGTCTAAGATCCATTCAAGTCATCCCTATAGCACCAAGTTATCTTCAAGCAGGCACAACCATCACTGAGCAATGGTACATCGAGGGCACGTCAGCCCTGAGGATTCGTCAATGAAGGCATGCCAGCAGTGAGATTCACACATCAAGCAAACACCAGCAGTGAGATAAGTAGACCAATCATGCAGCAGGGAGAAAATTCTTGATCATGCCATTGCCAGCTATGAGATCCGTAGACATGCACAACTGCACTCATCCAGACCCATTGAAAACATACTGAGCAACCAGTCAGGGAGCAGACATCTAGTTTGCAATCATTGAGTATATTAATGTTTATTGTAGTTGTTTGTTTTAATAACCAAAATGACTTCAGCTATTTGCCATCAACCTCCAAGAATCATATCTCAAAAATGTTTTGTTGAGATGTTGTAATTTGTGATGTTCCCAGAAGTCCTGATGGTTTAGCATGTTAACTTGTAAATTTGCTTTTTATTGGAATGCTTTAGTAAGAAATAATACTAATCCAGCACAATGTATCTTTTACCGAATTTAAGTGACTGAAAACTTGTTTGCTTTTAGCCCTTCCTGGTTACTGATATTAACAAAAAAAAGGAAATGATTGTGGACCAACTGCGAATCATCTTCAAGACCCTGCAAAGTATGAAAGCGACTGATGAGTCACGACAGGCATGGCTCAAAATGTTTTGCCAATTAAAGATGTCAGTTCTCTCAGGACATGGCGGAACACACTGCGAAGTACTCCTGACCTCCAGAAACAGTTGGTATGTTGCAAATCCAAACTAAATGACTAGCTTCATTGTTTTCACGACTTGCACTCTATTTGTGGGCACTTCCCCTGTTAAATGTTGGACAGTAAAGACGCTTCTCTGTGGCACACATTCAAAGAACTCACACACCACCGACAAGCCACATCCAGGATGCATTTGCAATAACTGAATTGAGTTTCTCTTCTGCTCTTTTTGTGCTTGATGAACAAATAAAGACAAATTTCATCAAAATGGTCATCTTTTCTAACAGACGGATGTAATTGTAATGTATTTTTTTGTGTGTGTGTTTGTGAGAAAGCGAGAGAGAGAACTCTGTTACCAGTGTCACCTATCGTATTCGTAGGCATTTCATGATGTTATTAAACCATTGATTTTAAAAAAAAAAAACATTATGATTCAGGTAACACACTGGCTCTCAAAGGGGGGGTGGAGTTCATGGAGTGCATTGGAAGATTATGCATGGGACTGGTTAGACCGATTTGGCCCCAAAAAAAATGCCATGTATGAGAGGAATAAATGGAAAAATTGGTTCAGCACTGCGTTTAGGCTTTGTGAGTGGTAGTTTTACTTAATGCCATAAGAGTGGTACGTTGTTTTTAAGGAATAATTAAAAGTATTAAATTCAGGTTACAAGGGGGGATGTAGATGTTAAAAGCAGAGGGACGAGCTGATGAAATGTGGGGATGGAAAGCGGGATGGAGAAAAAAAAAAGCAGAGGGAAGGAGGGAGAGGGTGGAGGAAATTGTGGGGATAAGGAAAGAAAAAGATGAGGAGGGGGGAATGAAGAAGGAATTGTAGAGGAGGTAGATGGGGAGAGAAGGAAAACAATTCTGTTATTCTTTTATTTTACAATGTCCTGCTACGACCTGTACTTACTGTAATAATAACAGTGAATTATGAATAGTTACATGCAGTACTTTAAACCAAACCTTAATACTAACACTATAGTAAGTACATGATACATAATTTTACTGCTGTTCTTAAATAACAATTACAACTGTGTAAAAAGGACCACCGTTAAAACAGGTAACCGGACAATTCCACTAAACCGAACCGGGACATTCTGGTGTGATTATACATACATACGACCAGTTTTAAATTGAAAGTTGTAGACGTATATGTATGACGGTTCACATGATTCATAATGTACTTATTATTTTTGCTGAGCAAATGTGTTGAAACAAATCATGAGGCATGCACTAAGGCCGAGATAAAAAAAGAAAAGCAAAATGCAGTATATATCTGTCCTTATTGAATTGCACATGACTCCGTATAAAAAGCAAACATGCTTAGACTGGATTTCTCTGGTAGTTCATATTGGAACCTGGTAGGAGGATGGTGCCAGACTCACACGACTGTCTGCATCAAAGTTACAGTTCTGGTAGATGTTACATAATGTCTGTCAAAAAAGGTCTGTGGTCAGTTTTAAATGTAATGTCCTAAAGGGATAGTTCACTTAAATGGAAATTCTGTCTTCTATAGTCACCCCAAGTATGTCAACCCTGTATCAATTTCTTTCTTCTGCTGAACACAATGGAAAGATATTTCGAAGAATTCCAGCATAAGGGTTTGAAACAAATTTGCGGGTGAGCATTATGATGACAGAATTTTCATTGAAAGTGAAACTATCCCTATTTAAAAAATCCAATAGCCATATTTTCTTTTGATACAGAAACTAATTTCAGACCATGTATGTTTATTTCAGCGGCTGTGAGGGCGTAACCACCTGACGTCTGCAAGACACCGAAAAGAAATCGATTCCACCATTAAGAGATGGCTAATCTGCCCTTATAGGGATGGAGGCAGAAGAAGAAGAAAGGTGAAGAGGAAAAGACGCGTCAGGAGAGGTCAACAGGTACCAACTGCGACGTGGTGGCAAATGCCTCTTGTTCATGAACTGAATCAAGATGTTGACAGAGTTTGTTGAAGAGTTGTGTGCCACAGTGTCTCTTGTTCATGAATGAAGCAGATGTTGAAGTGGCACAGGCCTCTTGTTCATAAAAACTGAATCAGATGTTGAAGTGTGCACAATGCCTCGTGTCATTCAAGTTTTTTTGTAATTGTTCGTTAAATGTGAAACAATAAATATTTGTTAAGAATACTGTTGGTTGTTCTCTGGCATTTTCATTTGGGCCAAGGGACCCAAGGGCGTGTGTATAAAGTGGGCTAGTCAAGGTTTAATTGAGGCTGACATGTAGAATAATTGTTTGGCCCTTAAAAGGACCAGAATAGGGCCAGCTATTGTCATACATTTGGTGAGATATGGCTATGCCAGGGCCATATGTGGCCCTGAGGTTCTGGCAACCAGCCCTGGTCCAGTCAGTCCCCTAATTATTGCTGTATTTGGGCCACGTGAAAAGTGGATTTGTGTGGCCCACAATGGGCCAAAACAAATTTTGCTATGTGGGTTTCACTGCATCTAAAAACCAACAACATGTGTATTAGATACTGTACCCATAATTACTGAAAAGTTGTTACCTGTAGCAGAAAAAAACGTTCTCCAAGATTATTAATCGTCGTTATCTTTAGGTCAACGTCCCAAACCATTCAAGTGATCTAGATCCTAGTGAACTGGCAAATTACAAACCCATTTCAAATCTTCCATTTATGTCTAAATTTTAGGAAAAAGCTGTGTCTGCTCCACCTCAGGGCCCTACCTGCAAAAAAATGATCTCCATGAAGACTTTTTCCGTGGGTTTCAGGCCCCATCATACACAGAAACATGCACTTGTTAAAAATACAAATGACTTGTTGTGCCCAAGCGCTGCATCATCATTGCTAGTTTTACTTGATCTTAGGCTGGTTCGACCCCTAGATCACAAAATATCATAGATAGATTACAAAAAATACCACAGGTATCAAGGGCAGGCTTTAAAGATGGTTTAGATCTACCTGTCGATCGCTACCACTTTGTTTATATAATGGAGTCATCTCATTATCACCAGTAAAAATATGGGTTGCCACAAGGATCTGTCTAGGTCTCTGCATTTTAAATACTGTTGCCCCTGGTAAATCATTAGAAAATACGGATTAGTTTCCACTGTTATGCTGATGATACTCAACTATATATCTCAACAAGACCAGGTGAAACTTCAAAATGATCTAAGCTAACAGAGTGTTTTAAATATGTAAAAGATTGGATGACCAATAATTTTCTCCTATTAAATTCAGATAAGACAGGGATATTACTTATTGGACCAGAAAACATTACACAGAATCTCGTAGATTACAATTTGCAATTAGACGGATGTACTGTTACTTCCTCTACTGTCAAAAATCTGGGTGTTATATTAGACAGTAACTTGTCGTTTGAAAATCATATTTCCCATGTTACAAAAACAGCATTCTTCCATCTTAGAAACATTGCCAAGCTACGAAACATGTTACCTGTTCCTGATGCAGAAAAGCTAGTTCATGCGTTCATGAGGTGGTTGTCCTGCATCCTCAATAAACAAGCTACAGGTAGTCCAAAATGCAGTGGCTAGAGTCCTTACCAGGTCAAGAAAATATTATCATATTACCCCAATTTTACAGTCTCTGCACTGGCTACTGTACCCATTAAGTTCCGTATCAGTTACAAAATATTATTACTTACCTATAAGGCCCTTAATGGCTTAGCTCCTGCGTACCTAACTAGTCTTCTACCACGCTACAACCCATCACGCTTCCCAAGGTCACAAAACGCTGGACTTTTGATAGTACCTAGGATAGCAAAGTCCACTAAAGGAGGTAGAGCTTTTTCGCATTTGGCTCCCAAACTCTGGAATAGCCTTCTTGATAATGTTCAGGGTTCAAACACACTTCCTCTGTTTAAATCTAGATTAAAAACACACCTCTTTGGCCAAGCATTCAAATAATGCATCCCATAATTTTGGCTTGCAGTTATATCTGATCAAATGCGCATTATTATTCTTTAGCTTGGGTTAAACTAATTAATTTTACTTGGCTGGAACAGCAGCTACGCTAATTATGTCTATATCTAGAACACCTGAGAAGAGATGATGCCAACCCCTCAGAGGACCTCAGATGATGCTAACCCAGAGACTACATACAGAACTACCACATTTGCTATAAGTTTGATTGCAAAATTGCTGTTAATAGTGTTAATCATCTGTTTGTGTCACGGAGACGAACCCCGTGATTCCCTCTGCCGGCCAGCAGAGGGCACCCTCACCTGAATACTGACACACACACATCCATCCATCCATTCATTTACACTGACTACACTACATTTCCCACAAGCCCCGTCCTTGGACTCTGATCACCGTCACAGGTGCAATTCATCCGAACTTGTGTATATAAGCTGGACTATCACAAGAGTTCAACACGAAGTCTTGATTTGCTGTGTCTGTCATTTCTGAGCGTTACTACCCGTGTTTGTTTTCCTGTTGCCGATCCTGTTTGATATCCTTTACGTACCTTTGCTGCCTGCCTACCAAACCTTGTTGTTTATGGATTTGATTCTCTGTTCTCCCTACGTTGCTGATATTGCTGGTAGTGACCATTGCCTGTCGACTACGAGTTGCTGAAAAAAGCCTCTATGGACCCGATGTCGAGTTCTGGTTTCAGTACAGTTGGTTTGACGTCTTTTATGATTTTCTGAACATTTCTGCTAAGCACATATAAACTGACAGTCAACCAACTGTAAGCCTACTACTAATTATTGTAGAAACTGAAGTTCTGAAAGTGCTTTGCACTGATTGTACGTAAAAAGCGCTAGACAAAATAAACTGATGGAATTGATGTAATGGGTTTGAAACAATGCTGGCATCACAGCAGCCGTTCTCTTGTTATTTCATTTATTTTCTCGCAGGACCATATGGTTTTTTCACAAGACCATAATAATTACAATTATCAAGTGATCAAGTAATCATTATTTTTGCGGGGAAAAATCAATCATTATTATGTGGAACTTAGGTGTTTGAGGCAGGCTTTATTGAGACCGAAGCGGAATCCTTTGCCAGCTGCTCCCGCTTCACAGAGAGGACTCGGGGCCACTAATTGCCGCGTTCGGGTAACACTTTTTGTGTCTTCAGGTTAAGTGCTGTGACGCAGGTGTGGAAAATTGGATGGTGATTAACCATGCTGCTTATAAGGTGCTGGCTTTCTCACCCTCGGGGGGGGGAAAGGAGATTGGGGCTTGGTCTCTGCTGGTCTCGGGGTTTGCTGGTCATGCGGACTTTCTCACGCTCTCCAGTCCAAGGCTTGATGTTGTGTTTTTGTATCTTTTTTTTTTACTTTAATGTAGTTATGTCTGTTTTTGATTAAAATACATATTTGTGCAAATTTGGTTACGTTGTATGGACTCTCCATTTATGTTGCTGCTCCTTGAGCCAAGGGGTTGTAACATATGGGGGCTCGTCCGGGATTTACTAAATTGGCTTAGGGTTTTGGTATGATTTGGATAATTCTTTAATTAGAATTATGATTTGGATAATTCTTTAATTGGAATTATAAATTGGGTAATTCTTTAATTAGAATTATGATTTGGGTAATTCTTTAATTAGAATTAAAGTTGGTTCATCTATTAAGTAAAATTATTGGTTTGGTAAATTAAGTTTGGGGAGTGCCTATAAGTGTATTTTTGTTTTGATTAGTGGGTTTTGGACTGGAGAGGGAGAGATAGAATTGCCCAACAGTTGCACTAAATTGCTCAGATGTTGCAGTTTAGACTGCATAAGCCGTAAATAACCCTGTGTTAGGCTGAAGAGCGCTTAACGCTTTTTGTTATTTTAGTTTGTTATTTTAGTTTGTTGTTTTTGGTGCGTCGAACGCGGGTAGACTGGTTAGCAGTTGAGCTGCATGTGGGCGTGCCGAAGACTAGGGTTGAGTATAAGTAGTTGTGTATATATTAGTTAGATGCGGGGTGGCTTTAAAATCTTTCTGGCAGTTGAAGTGTGAGCTGTTGGCTTTGGTGAGTATTATTTGTTGTTCAAATGTTCTTTTAGCGACAAGGTTAGGTAAAAATGGATTTGTTACAGGATTTTTTTGTTGCTCCTACGATGGGTAAATTAGAGGGTCTTTCAAAGGAGCAATTATTTAAAGTAGCTGAACATTTCGATTTTGAATTGGCTTTAACAAAAAGTACTAAGGTAAAACCTCTGCGAGGGGCTGTAGAGGAGAAATTAAGAGAGATGTTAATTTTGACTTCAGAGACACAGTCTGATGAAGAGGTGACACCTGAAGGTACTTCGACACCTCATGCGTTGTTAGAACCTTACAGGTTAACCTATGAGCAACAGTTAGAAATCCTTAAGATACAAAATAAAGAATGTGAATTGGACAGACAACTTGAATTACAGAAATTGAAAAGCCAAGAGCGAGAACAAGAACGGAATTTTGAAACATTTAGAATGCAACAAAGAATGGAAGAAGTGAAATTAGCTCAGGATGCAGAACGGTTAAAATTGATCGGACAAGGAAAGCTTTCTGGTGGTAATGTTGATTCCTTAAATGATCAGGAAATTGCAGGGGCGAGTGGAGATCGGATAACAGGTTTAGTACAGATGATTAAACTCTTACCTAAATTCAATGATCGAGATCCAGATGTGTTTTTTTCTCTATTTGAGAGTTTGGCTGAGGATAGGGGATGGAACGATGCTGAACGTACACTCTTACTACAAAGTGTTTTGGAAGGAAAAGCTCAGGAAGCCTTCATTTCACTTTCTTTTGAAAATCGAAAGAATTATAAGGTAGTAAAAGAGGCGGTTTTAAAAGCTTATGAACTTGTCCCTGAAGGCGTATCGGCGACGTTTTAGGGGATGGAAAAAAAGATGAGCGTAAAAACACATGTTGAAGTGGCAAGGGGAATTGGCAAGTCTCTTTAATCGTTGGCGTACATCATTGTGTGTTAGTATCTTTGAAGAGCTTTCTAATCTAATAGTTTTGGAGCAGTTTAAAAACATTATCCCAGAGCGTGTCGTGATGTATGTAAATGAACATAAGGTGACAACGGCTGCTGAGGCTGCCATTCTTGCGGATGAATATGTACTAATCCATAAAAGCGCCAGTGAGTATTTTTATAAGAAGCCAAATAACAGCGGAAGTGCAGTGAGAATGGGTCCGAATAAATCAGAGCATGTTAGAAAAGTGGATCCAGATTCGAGTTGCAGGTATTGTTTGGAAAAGGGTCATTGGAAAAAAGAGTGCCCTATATTAAGAAATAAGTACAAGCCCGTGGTTCCAAAAGCCGTTGGTCTCGTGTCTACTACCGGATTGATTTTAAAATCAGATGTAGGAGAAGTGAAGACTTTCGGAAGGAATAAGGGTCTTTTGCAGGCAGGATACGAACCGTTTATAACTATGGGGACTGTGTCTTTGAAAGATTTGACGAGGGTACCTGTTACGATATTACGTGACACGGGATCATCTGAATCTTTCTTATTGGATTCGAAACTACCTTTTTCTTCAAAATCAGATACGGGAAAAAGCGTTCTAATTCAAGGTATTGGATTAGACATATTTTTGGCTCCTCTGCACCGAGTTCAGTTAGATTCTGAGGTTGTGAAAGGGGAGGTGGAAATTGCATTAAGATCAGTTTTGCCTATCGAGGGGGTGGATTTGATTTTGCGAAATAATTTGGCTGGGAGTAAAATATGGGGTACGGAAGTGTTTCCCATTGTTAAAACCACTCCGGTCGGCTTGGTGGAATCAGACAAATGTGTGCAAGAACTGCCGGAAGTTTTTTGTTCATGTGCCGTAACACGAGCGATGAGTAAGAACAAAGGTAAGGATGAGTATGAAGACCAGGAGGGATTTCCTTGTGATCTTTCTGGGAATTTGTCTTGGTTGGTTCTGTCGATTTCTCGGCAGGATTTGATTGTAGACCAAAAAAATGATGTGCAGCTAAAAACATTGTTTGAATCTGTTAGAGCAGAATATGAGATGAAAAGTTTGGCTAGCGGATATTTTACACAGAATGGATTATTACTTCGTAAATGGACGCCATGTTATGATAAAATTCTGGGTGCCCCGGTGGTTCAAATAGTGATACCAAAGGGATTGCGGGAGTTCATTTTAAAAACTGCTCACGGTGACATTGCTGGTCATTTTGGAGTGAAGAAAACCTATCACAGCGTGATGCGTTATTTCTTTTGGCCTCGATTAAAGCGAGACGTGGCTGCTTTTATAAAAACTTGCCATGTCTGTCAATTGGTCGGAAAACCGAACGAAGTGATATCTCCTGCTCCATTGTATCCTATACCTGTGGTGAAAAATCCCTTTGAGCATCTAATGATTGATTGTGTGGGGCCACTACCTCCTTCTAAAACTGGGTCCATTTATATATTGACCGTGATGTGTCAAACTACGCGATATCCTGCTGCGTATCCGTTGCGAAGTATTACTACAAAGTCTGTAGTGAAAGCTGTGACTCAATTTATTTCCATATTTGGAATTCCTCGTGTAATTCAGTCTGACAGGGGAACAAATTTCACGTCTCGTATGTTTGCCCAAATTCTAAAACAGTTGCGGGTAGATCATCAAAAAAGCAGTGCTTACCATTCTGAGAGTCAGGGTGCCCTTGAGCACTTTCATCAAACACTAAAACAGTTGTTGAGAACGTACTGTACTGAATTGATGAAAGACTGGGAGGAGGGACTACCTTGGTTGATGCTGGCTGCTCGCGAGGTCATTCAAGAAAGTTTGGGTTTCAGCCCTAATGATCTAGTATTTGGACATAAGGTAAGGGGACCGCTCGCGCTTTTGCGTTATGATTTATTGGAAACTGAACCACCAATAAATATTTTGGATTATGTAAATGGGTTCCGATATAGGTTGTATTGGGCTGGTACATTAGCCCGTGAAAATCTGGGTAAGGCACAATCTAAAATGAAAACCTGGTTTGATCATAAGGCAGAAAGCAGGGAATTCAATTCTGGAGATCAAGTTTTGGTGCTGCTTCCGAGGACTGGTTCCTCTTTTGCTGCAAGATTTTCTGGACCTTATACAGTGCTTGAACAACTTTCAGAACAAAACTATATGATTTCCACTCCTGATAGAAAGAAGAAGGTTCAGTTGTGCCATGTAAATCTATTGAAGCCTTATTTGTTTCCTGCAATGGGACTAAACGTCGCTGTCGGGGGTGCTGAAATTAAATCTGTTGCGATTGCTGTGGGGTTGAGAAGGATATTTTTGACGAATGTTTAATCCAACCTAGACTTCGAAATTCTGAGCAATTAAATAAATTGGAGATTATGCTTGGGCATTTATCTCAGGACAGATGTGAGGAATTAATACATCTCATAAAGGAGTTTCAAGTGCTTTTTTCTGATACTCCTTCGTGCACTGACATGATTCAGCATGATATTGATGTTGGTGATTCCCCACCTATTCGGCAGCGATTTTATAGAGTGTCTCCCGAAAAACAAAAAATTTTGGAATCAGAGGTAAAGTATCTTTTGGAGAACGGACTTGCGGAACGGTCTGGTTCTAGTTGGGCTTCTCCTTGTCTTTTAGTTGCGAAACCAGATGGAACATTTAGGTTTTGTACCGATTATAGAAGATTGAACGCTGTTACTAAATCCGACTCTTTTCCACTTCCACGAATTGAAGACTGCATTGATTCGGTGGGGTCCGCTGAGTTCGTTACGAAGATTGATTTACTTAAGGGGTATTATCAGGTACCCCTGACTTCCCGTGCTCAGGAAGTCTGTGCTTTCACGACGTCTTCCGGATTATATTCTTATAAGCGAATGAGTTTTGGTCTTCGAAACGCTCCAGCTACATTCCAGCGCCTGTTGAACTTGGTAATCTCTGGGCTTGAAGGATGTGCAGTGTATCTGGATGATGTGGTGGTGTATAGCCGGACATGGGAGGAACATCTTTGCCAATTGCACACTTTATTTACTCGTCTTGAGACAGCAAAGTTGACGGTAAATTTAGCGAAATGTGAATTTGCACGTGCCACCGTGGTTTATTTGGGAAATGTGGTAGGACAAGGTAAAGTGTGTCCTATTCGGGCAAAAGTCCATGCCATTGATAGTTTCCCAGTTCCTTCTACAAAGAAAGAGCTAATGAGATTTCTAGGAATGATTGGGTACTACCGGAAATTCTGTGAGAATTTCTCGACAGTGGTTGCTCCTTTAACGGACTTGTTAAAAGGCAAACAGAAATATGAATGGTCCTCAAATTGTCAACATGCTTTTGATAATGCCAAACTTTTGCTGAGTTCTGCTCCTGTATTAACAGCACCTTGTTGGGACCGTCCGTTCCATTTAAAGGTAGACGCGAGTGGGCTGGGTGCTGGAGCTGTGTTATTGCAGAAAGATGACAACGGCATTGATCGACCAATTAGCTTCTTTTCTAAGAAGTTTAATTTGTGTCAGAGGAATTATTCAACCATTGAAAAGGAGTTGTTGGCATTAATTTGGGCTTTGCAACATTTCGATGTGTATGTGGGGGGAGGTTCTGTATCCTTGGTAGTATTTACAGACCACAACCCTCTTACCTTCTTACAGTCTTTGCATAGTCCAAATCAACGACTTATTCGTTGGGCTTTATTCTTGCAGTCATACAGCCTGGATATTCGTCATATTAAAGGGGTAGATAATATTATGGCGGATACCTTGTCACGAGCTCCATTGAACGAGTAACCTATTACAATTTTGTTGGTTCGTGTCTTTATTTCTTTCACCTCGTTTTGTTCTCAAGGCGCCTGAGGGCATTAAGAGGTGGAGTTGATAAGGGGGTAGGTGGTGTAGGAGAGAGGGTAAGTGGAACCAATAATTTTGTTTGGTTTCTAAACCTGATTAAAAATCTTATCCTGGTGATTTGGATTGTTCTTTGTATTTGTTTTTTTATGTTTACAGAGTACCTTTTTATAAGGGCCTCTGTTTTTGGGGAAGGAGGTACAATGTATTTATTCCTGTCAGTATTTTATTTTGTCCAGCAGGTGTCTCCGGGTAACACTTTTTGTGTCTTCAGGTTAAGTGCTGTGACGCAGGTGTGGAAAATTGATGGTGATTAACCATGCTGCTTATAAGGTGCTGGCTTTCTCACCCTCGGGGTGTTGAAAGGAGATTGGGGCTTGGTCTCTGCTGGTCTCGCGGTTTGCTGGTCATGCGGACTTTCTCACGCTCTCCAGTCCAAGGCTTGATGTTGTGTTTTTGTATCTTTTTCTTTTACTTTAATGTAGTTATGTCTGTTTTTTGATTAAAATACATATTTGTGCAAATTTGGTTACGTTGTATGGACTCTCCATTTATGTTGCTGCTCCTTGAGCCAAGGGGTTGTAACACAAGGCATACGCAGCAGCAGGTCAGGCTGTGGCTTTATTACACACGATGGTGGTGCTTCAAGCATATCAGACTGATCTGCTAAGAGACCTGGATAGAGGCGAAGGCCTTTTTCCTGATCAGGTAGCCGAACTGCGCCGCACCACAGGTCTCTCTCCAGGCTACCAAGACTCCGCCTCTGCCATGTGCAGGACTATGGCAGCCATGGTGGTAGCGGAGAGACTTGTGTGGATGAACCTGGCAGACATCGGGAAGAAAGAAAAGGCTTTCTTCTCGATGCTCAGGTTTCGCCTTCTGAACTTTTCGGTATTTCCGTTGAGACGGTGATCGAGAAGTTCGGGGAGACGAAGGCGCACTCCGCTGCTTTCAGATCCTTCGTTCCACGAAGGTCCAGGTGCTGAGCCCGAACAACATAGGGGTCCTGGCCTGTTTCGATCTGAGGATCAAAGACGGGCACAGAAGGCTAGTGTCGCGACTCGCGCTCCTCCCCCACCTGCGGGCAGGGGTAAGAGGAATTGTGGGTCACAAGGAGGTAAGCAGAACCTAAAGGATGTGATCCAGACGAGGCAGCGTTCTCGTCTGAATCAGAGCGACACCGAGGTATCTACTCGTTCCCTTTAGGGATTTTTAACTTCTGCTTTTATCCTACCCTTCCTAATTCCCCTATAACCACCAGCTCTCCACCTAATCGAGGTTAGGTGGAAACCTCTCGCATAACAGTCTCCTATGCTGGACCTATAATGTTTTTGTCTGGTTCTATGTTCATAGCAACCACCTTACTGATGGTCCGGACTAAAAGGAGGCGCCCCTTGAGCGGGGCTCCAGCGCAGGAGGGTGGGAGTATATAAATAACCCTTTCTGTATATACTTATGTGTAAATTGCTGGTTGTTATGTGTCTACTAATAAACTCTGTGAGTTTCCTTTGCAGTGCTCAGTTACAGTGTTTACTAAACACTTGTCAGCACCAGCCATCCGGCTTCATGTTCCGGTATTAGGCAGCTGAGATCACAGGTTTCTGCGGGAGCCTCCTTGATCATCAGGCCTGGCACAGCACTGCAGGGAATTTCATGGATGTCCGTCCAGGTCACCCTGAGGGGTCTCCTGGCCGCTTAGCTGTGCTGTCGCATCCAGCGGGAAGTGAAGGTGGCAGTTACAGAAGTCTTCTTTTATATGCTGCCTCAGGTGATGCTCCCCTCGTTATTGGTTTGTAAAATTTGAGCTTGCCTCTCCCGTGCGGTTCAGCGCCTCTGCGATGCTTAGGAACCTTAAGGTACACCCGCTAAGCTCTGTGTACTTTCTGAGAACCACATGGTAGTCAGTGTGCACGTGAACACTTTGCGCACTTTCTAAAAATCCACGTATTGGTAAGTGTGCACGCAAGACTCTGCGCACGTTCTAAATCCTGTATGGTAAGGGTTACACGCTCTGTCTCGATCCCTTTCTTCAGATGATTAGACTCTGGTTCCTTGGGCTCCATTCAGCCAGTGTGTATTCGTTTATACACTTCAAGCATCGCTTCCCTCAACATGAGGGGCTATTTGGCAATTCTCATGGTAGGTTAGCAACGCTCCCCTTTTCCAAGAAGGGGCGCCTATGAGTGCGCTACTCTGGATTCTGAGTTCTCCTCTCATATGAGACTGAGTTCACTGTTTTTCCCCAGAGCGCTCCAGCAGTATTTCCACAGATCGAGTTGATGACTCTCAAACATACTGTTTTGAGATGCACCATTCAATCTATGAGTTGCTCTATCAGAGTGCCATGAGAGTCCTTCCTTTAGAACAGTATTTGAAAATCCACACTGTGGTAAGTTTGCACGCTAGTATTCTGCGTTCTTTCTAAAATCCTATATGGTGAGGGCTTGGCGCGGTTGCTTCGTGCCCTTTCTTGAGTTGGTAAAAGCCCCATTCATCTTGGGCGCCACTCCACCTATGTATCCTCGGATACCTATCTAAACAGGGTGTTGCTACTGGAGATCTGTTGAGACAGCTCCTTCAGCAAGCTTTTACGAGAGCAAGCGGTAGCCCCTGTGTGACAGGCAAGACTTAGTATAAAATGCTATGTTCTTAGCCATATCCCTTTAAAGGAATCTTTCCTGATTCCAAGCCTTCAGCGCTCTCCCCCGGGCCGAGGCCCTAACAATTAGGTTGGGTATGTAGCTTAGGCCTTTGGCCGTAAGGGGTACTGTCACAGACAGCCGTCTAAACGTCCCAGGGGCAACTCCCATGGTAATGGTAGAGTTGGTACTTAGTGTTCGCCATGATTCTGGCCTGCACTCCCCTCAGCATGGCGGCGTGGGTATACTGTTCCCCATAGCGACCCCTAGAGGACGCAGTTCGAAGTTCCCTTTAAAGGGAACATCTCAGGTTACGAATGTAACCATGGTTCCCTGAGTAGAGAACGAGACACTGCGTCCTCTAGCTCCCTGCCATGCTTCGGACGCAAGCTTCAGACGAAGAAGTGAATGACGTGTTCTCCCGGTGCCTGTTTATAGTCGCACCGGTAGTGATGTCAGAGGCTGTCGCCGGCCAACTCGTTGGTGTTTTTTCAATGTATGCTTCAGACACAGGTCACGTCGAGGTGTTCCCCCCATATCGACCCCTAGAGGATGCAGTGTCTCGTTCCCTACTCAGGGAACCATGGTTACATTCGTAACCTGAGACATTCTGCAGTGTTTTGGTTTCGATGAATATTACATTACTATGATTAAGACACTCTACCACTCACCTGAGGCATCATTCTTGCCTTTACAGCGTGGAACAAGGCAGGGATGTCCACTTTCCCCTTTACTGTTTTGTTTTTCCCTTGAACCACTAGCACAAGCTATTAGGAAATCTGATGTTCCACCGATTAAGATTAATGACCATAATCATATTATTTTGTTGTAAGCTGATGACATTACCTTATATTTAGCAGTGGCGCCCCCAGAAAATTTTAATAGGGGTGGCCAGATGAGGCCACAGTAAATCTTGGGGTGGCACATCAAAAAATAAATAAATAAATAAAGGGTTTGCAATATTGACAAAAAAAAATTATATCTCTGTGATTTTCTGGGATTTTATCGATAACGAAAATTAGACAATATTTTGCTGTGTGTGTTATTGTGCTGATATCTTATTTCTAAGTGTGCTGACAGCTGAGGCTTTTTTATTTTTATTTTTTTTTAACCTTTACGCCATTTTTTTTTTCTAAAAGTGTGCACCATCTTGCACTTGCATTTGGGCTGTTACCAAGCAAATGCAATCAGTATCAACAAAATTGATCTTTGCAATGTAGAGAAAACAGAAACTGCATCTGAAGTGCCATTTAGATGTTTTTACACACTGTTTAATGGAGCTCTTAGGGACATGGAATACTTTAACCTGGAGTTACAAATTAATAATAATGTTTTGATAATTTTAAACATAAAACATTGAAAACTGATGTTTGAAATGGTTTAAAAAATGAAATGGTACCTTAAATGTGAAATTAAAACAGCCAGTAGGTGGCAGCGAGTCACTGTTAATAAGTGAGTCATTGCGATTGAACCGAATCATTTAAACGGTTGATTCATTCAGGAACGAAACACTATCATGTTGCTCAGAGACGCAAAACAGTGGCTGTGTTTGGAATGATTTTTGTTTTTAGAAATAGAGCGCAAAAAGTGAATATGTTGTCTAAAAACGTAAAACCTCTTGATATTAACTTCTTGTTTATTGAACTGTTGTATGAAATCAATGTCACATTTGCAATTATGCAGACTTCTAGAGAAAAACGTCACTCTTCGTGTGATAGTAACTATATTAAATGATATATAAATTATATAGATCTAAAATTAATAGATTTAAAATAGATTTAAATTAATAGTAGCCACTGCACATCATCCTAGGGGTGGCCACAGGGGTGGCCAGAGTTTATACAGGGGTGGCCGTGGCCACCCCTGGCCACCCCTTGGGGGCGCCCCTGATATTTAGACCATTTTGATTTGTCAATAACCAGTATAATAAAGGAATTTGACCACTTTAGTAGTTTATCGAGGTACCAGATAAATTAGTCCAAATCTATTTTAATGCCAATTAACAATGTTAAAGTTAACTCTCCTATCCCCTCATTCATTCCTATTAAAGATTCTTTAATTTATTTGGGTATTACTATATATAAAGACATTCACAAAATTGCCAGAAACAGTTTTAATAATATGTTAGTCAAGGTCAAGAGTGATACTCAAAGATGGAATAATCTTAAAGTCTCTCTTCAAGGCAAAATCTCCACCGTCAAAATTAATTTGTTACCTCGGTTTAATTTTCTTTTTTCTATGTTGCCACTTTCCCCTCCTCCAGGTTACTTTAAGGAGATCAATTCCATACTTTCCCAGTTTATCTGTAATGGTATATGATCCAGAATAAAACTTGTCACATTGCACCGTCCTACACTTTCAGGAGGATTGGCTGTACCAAATGTTTAATTATATTATTTGTCCTTTCAACTTAAGGCTCTTCAAACTTGGGTCGATCCTCAATCTAAAGTTTCATGGAGAGTATTCGAAGCTTACAAGTTTTAACCAAATAGGGTCCAAGATATTTTATTTGCTGGCACAGGAAACAAAAATGATAAATATAAATTTGGCCCGGTTATGGCCAGTTCTATTAAGATCTGGAAAAGGGTGGAACGCCTGATGGGAGGACCTTTCAAATTTTGTAACAACACACCCTTATGGCACAACTTTATTTTTTTATGTGGAAATCGGCCATTTGTCCAGCCCTCTTGGTCTAAATTGGGCATAAACACATGCGGTGACTTATATGATAACCAAGGACTCTGCTCATTTCAAGAACTAAGAACTAAGTTTTGTTTACTAGCATCATTTTGTCTTTTTTCAGTTACGTTCTGCTCTCAAGGCCTATGGAGTTCCCTGGGCATCCCCCATTTCCTCTCATCCCATGTGGGATTGGATCGCACCATCCTCTGGTCAGCCATCTGTTTCTTTAATATATAGTAAACTTAGTGATCACACTGCAAAGCCTCTTTCTATTAGACATATGGAATTGTGAATTAACAGATTTTGACTCATCGGTCGACTGGGAGAAGGTGTGGTCTAATCTAATCTTTACTTCTAAAAACTTGTTTCATCGTCTTATCCATTTCAAAGTCATCCATAGAGCATACATAACTCCTTACAAAAGGTTTAAAATTAAACTGCAATCGACCTATAACTGCCATATCTGTAACACTGTAACATCAGGTACTTTTCGCCACGTTTTGGTAATGTCCAATTTTTGTCAACCTATGGACACATGTGAATTCTGTTTTATCCTTTTTACTACAAATTGATTATACATCTAATCCATGTTTATGTCTTCTCAATGACGATTCCAACTGCTGTATAAGTTCATTAAAGAAGAGAATGTTGTTTAATGGTTTTACAGCCGCAAAGAAGACAAAAATACAAAACTGGTTTACTCCTCACGTGTGCAAAAACATTTTGGATTCACAGCCTCCTTAAAATAGTGACTTGTGAATATACAACAGCATGAATGAACAGAGCTAAACCTAGTACCATTGATGAATGGCAATGTTTTTCTTACAACATTTTGGATTATATAAAGGAATGACTATACAAAGCTGTTTGTTTTTTCTTTCAGATTGTAAAAGTATTGATATGTCTGTTGCTTCCCTTTTCCTGTTTTGTTTGTTTGAATGGATGTTGTTTTGTTGAATAAAAAATGTAAAAAAGTTGATCACAAATAATAATAATAATAATAATAACAACTTATTAAATTACTTAGTAATTACTGAGTGGTTAAGGTGTTTTTCACTTTAAAATAATGGTTGTGATCACTAGTGGTTCCTGCAGGCTGACAAGGTAACGCTTGAGTAATTAGTGAGGGGCTAATGTATTTTTCACTTTTAAAGATAAAGTGCTATTAAGGAACTACTAGTGATCTGGACCATAATTTTAAAGTGAAAAACACATTAACCCCTCAGTAATTACTCATAAGTGAATTAATAAGTTATTTAACATATTTTATATCTGACACATACTGTACAGTCATACATTTGTGTGAAGCACTAGTGATATTTTACCAGTAGGTCTTTTGGAGTGGGACATATATTAAACTGACATGAAACAGAGCTCATAATTGTGAAATAATTTAATCATGAGCTTGTCAGCATCACTTCCTAATTATTAACATTTTAAGTGGATTAGCATTTTTATTATTATCCTATGTTTAAATTCTAAATAAACAGAGAACATCCGTCCTTTGGTAAGAGTAGTAGTCACAATTTTAAAATGCAGCCAACTTATTTGGGCGATATCAAATTCATAAATTAATTTCCACAAAGAACCCAGTTCACTTTTTAAGACATTACTGTTGTGATTAGCAATTAATTGGTTATTCTTTATTAACTGGTCATAGTTCGCAAGTAGTTCTCAGTGAGGATATTTTTATTTAATAATTATCAAATATCTAATAAGGAACTACCTTTGTCCTAAATTTGCTACTACTTACTGATTAGTTAATCTTGCTTCTCTATTAGGTAATAGTATTAAGTTAAGTGTTAATGTAGTACTACCTATTACTTCCTGCATAGTTACTTGTTAACAATGTACCATCATTCTAAAGTGTTACCTCTGGTCACCTAATCTTTCAGCCAGATCGGTGTACAGTTTGCATGGCTTCGGCCAATGATCTTATCGCCAATGCTGGCAGTAGAGTACATCATTTTCAATGAAAGTGCGAGGATGGTTGCTAGGGTGCTGTAACTGAATGTCAATATGTTCTGACTGAATCAAATAAGCCTATAAGTCTCCATGGCATGTATTTTTGAGTTCATGTTTCTAACATGTTTTAGAACATTGCTAATTGTCAAATGTGTTCCACCGTGTTTGCTGTGAACCCGGCCAGGATTACCACATTCAATGGATACATGTCTGTTGATATAGCAAAATTCTGGCTGACATGATGACTCCTAGTCACCAGAAGAGGACTATTCCAGCATTATACTGATCCAGAGCATGCTGCCAAAAAATAAATAAATAAATAAATAAATCTCTGGAAATTTATTTGTGCAATAGTGATATCCCCCTTAGGATTGAGTTTGTCATATATACAGTAAATATTTATAAAGTGGATGTACAAATAAAAAAAATAATAATTGTGTGGTAAAGACTATATATATATATATATATATATATATATATATATATATATATATATATATATATATATATATATATATATATATATACACACACACACACAGTGCCCTCTATAAGTATTGGAACAGTAAAGACAAAATTGTTCTGTTTGCTGAGGAGTCAAGAAATCTGTAAGTATGATTAAAACTTGAATATGAGACAAAACTACAGAATGTCACATTTTATTATTGGGTGATTCAACACAAAGATGTTTTACCAGCTAAGAAGATCAGCACTTTTCATGTCCCTATCTGATGTGAGCATAAGTATTGGAACAATTGCCTCACAGGTCTTTCTAAGTGATCAGCTGTGTCCTGTTGCATTAATTCTTCAGATATTAAAAGCAGGGAATGTGTCTTATAAGTTATATCCATTGCTTCTGCATTCTACGTCTTGCATTTGATGATGACACACACAGACCAGGATGAAGACGGGGAAGCTGACTCTGAGAGAAAAGCAAGCAATTTGGATGCTAAAAGAAATTAGGAAGTCAGTTAGAACTATAGGAAAAACAAAGGGCATGGAGAAATCAAGAGTTTAGAAACCACCGGCGACATCAACAACCAACGACAACCTCGGTGGAGAAAAAACAACAGTACTTGATGACAGACAAATCATAAAAGCTGTGAAAATGAACCCTAAAATACATGTCTGTAAAATCACCAACAACCTCCAGAAAGCTGGGGTGATGCTCTCTCAACCTACAGTCCGCAGGAGAATTTGACACAGAATTACAGAAGATACACAGCAAGATGCAAACCTCTGATCAGCACCAAAAATAGAAAGGCAAGATTCTTAACAAATGTGGGCCAGTAGAGTTGATGGACCGTTGAGACAAAGATTAACCTTTAAGTGATTGGAAAGCAAAGGTGTGGAGAAAAAAGGGAGCTGCAAATGATCCTAAGCACACAACCCCATCTGTAAAGCTTGGTGGAGGTGGTGTCATGGCATGGGCATGCGTGGCTGTCTCTAGAACAGGACCTCTTAATTTTAATGATGACTTAATGTATGATGGCAGTAGCAGAATGAATTTGGAAGGGTACAAAATCGTATTTGCTACCAATATTCAAGAAAATGCCAACAAACTCATTAGAAAGCACTTCATATTGGATCTGCAACTAAATATTAGCTTTTAATCTTTTACATCTGTCTTAAATTCAACTGTTCCAATGCTTATGCTCACATCAAATAGTGGCATGAACTCTAAAAGTGCTGTCTTTTTTATTTGGTAAAACATGTATGTGTCGAAAGTCCTAATATTAAAATGTGACATTCTGTAGTTTTGTTGTATATTCATCTTTTAATCATATTTGCAAATGTCTTGACTCCACAGCAGAGAAAGCAATTTTGTCTTTACTGTTCCAATACTTATGGAGCGCACTGTATATATTGAAGCCAGTAACCATATGATATCCTACTTACAAAGCACCATAAATTAAAAAATAATAAATAAATAAAAAAAATGATATGATGAAGATGTTTAGTGCTGGCAATAATCAGTATGTGATTTGATTGTGTGGGTGGATCAAGTCCATGTAAGAATCTGAATGTCACTAAGCTAGCCTGTAACACCTCCAAGCCAATTATAACTACTTCCTTGCATGTTACGCTACCTAAATGAAGGAAAAATCATTCTCTCTTGGGTAGGCAATTAATTAAGCAAACATTCAAATCCATTGATGTAGCTACAGTAATTGGGCATGACCAATATATTTGAACTTATGCAAATGACAACACAGCCCCCAGGCACAAATAGGGTGGCAGTATTTAAGGGAAATAGTACAGATGCATAACTACCATGGCTAAAAAACATGATGGCAAGACCTGGAGGAAAATCTGAGTTTGCAAGATTAGAAACATCAGCTTGTGCTAACAAAGAGTAGATGTGCTGTGGGGCTAATTCTGTGTGATGAACATTATCATCATGTTTAAACAGTGTTATGTTCACAGATGTATTTATTTATTAATTCATTTTTTCATTTGTTTATTTGTTTCTGGAGTGTTTATAGTAAATGTCTGTTTTTGTATTCTATGCTGTGGGTGCATCCAAAAACATACTCTCTGTGTACATTACCAGTCAAAAGTTTAAAATAATTATGATTTTTTTTACTGACTTTGAAATAACTCTCATGCCCACCAAGAGTGCGTTTATTTGATCAAACTTTAATTTAATAATCAATTTATCAATTTATTGTGAACGCCGTTGCCTAGTGTCCATCTGGCAAATCTCCGCTCTCTACCCAACAAAACGGAGGAACTCCTTCTTTTCTCCCGGACAAATAAATATTTCTCACACTTTGCTGCTCTGTGTTTCACGGAAACCTGGCTGAATGACACCATTCCAGACGGCACGCTCCATCTGCCCGGGAAATCGCGTGGCGGCAGGACATGCTTTTACATCAATGAACGGTGGTGTACAGATGTAACTGTGTTAAAGAAGATGTGCTGTTCAGATCTAGAAGTGCTCTTGTTAACTGCATGCCATTCTATTCGCCGCGGGAGTTTCACTCGTTCATTCTTGTGAGTGTTTACATCCCTCCGCAAGTGCATGTGAGCCTGGCTTTACAGAAACTCCCTGATCAGATCACAGAGACAGAACAACAACACCCAGACTCTGTTTTAATCATTCTTGAGGACTTTAATAAAGCCAATCTCTCCCATGAACTGCCAAAATACAGACAGCATGTTACATGTCCCACCAGAGACAGTAACATACTAGATAACTGTTACACCACAATAAAGTATGGATATCACTCTGTCCCACGAGCAGCTTTGGGGCTGTCTGATCACTGTCTGGTTCATCTTATACCAACATACAGGCAAAAACTGCTAAACCTGTAGTAAAGACTGTAAAAAGATGGACCAACGAAACAGAGTGGCCTTTAAAAGCCTGTTTTGACCTCACTGATTGAAGTGTTTTTGAAGCTGCTACCACCGATCTGAACGAACTCACAGAGACTGTAACATCCTATATTAGTTTCTGTGAGGATTTATGCATTCCTACCAGGACTTATTTAACATTCAACAATGATAAGCCATGGTTTATAGCAAAACTCAGACATCTTTGTAAGGCCAAAGAGGATGCCTACAGAAATGGGGACAGAGTCTTGAAAAATCAGGCCAGGAACACACTGAACAAAGAGATAAGAGTGGCTAAAAGGACCTACGCTAAAAAGTTGGAAGATCAGTTCACTTCCAATGAGTCAACTACAGTGTGGAAAGGGCTGAGAGCCATCACAAACTACAAGACACCATCCCCCCTGCACTTAGGCGAATCAGCTACTTGCTAACGACCTGAATGAGTTTCATTGTAGATTTGAAACCCCCCACACCCATTCTGACCATCTCCCTACACAACCGTTAACACCTCCTGCAACCCCCGCCCCCCACCCCTGCACTTCAAATCAGTGAGGATGATGTGTGCCAAGATTTTTTTTAAAGATTCATTTATTTGTCACATACATAGTTATATGGAGAGCATATGACCAGCAGTGAAATGTAAGTCAGGTCCGCTCCATGGACAGTGCAATTATTAAAGAAAACAAACACAAGAAAATTATACAAAAAAATATGATATGGAAAAAGAAAAAAATAAATAAGAATAAAATAAAATGCTCATATAAGAAAATGTGCAGGACAGTATACTGTAGACTTAATAAATATTAAGATGAGCAGGAATGTACAAGAGGAGAATGTGCAAACAGGTTGTACAGGGTATTTACATAGCAGCAATAGAGGTAAAAAAGTAAATAAATAAAATAAAAATTATAGAAATTGCTGTGTGCAAGTGTCAATGTCAGTATATTCAGTATCTTACTGATAATTAAGTGAAGTCATGTAGAGGTTAAGAGACTGAGTTTGAGTTTAGGAGCCTCATGGCCTGGGGGAAGAAGCTCCTCCTAAGTCTCTCAGTTTTTGCCATCAGGCTACAGAAGTGCTTACCAGATGGCAGTAAAATGAAAAGAGAGTTACCAGGGTGATTTGTGTCCTTAATAATTTTTACAGCTCTGCTTTTGCAGCGTTTGAGGTAGATGTCCTGCAGAGAGGGGAGAGCAGACCCTGAGATGCGCTCAGCTAAGCGCACAACTCCCCCCACTCACCATCATAGACAGCACTGTGGCTGCAGTGGAGTCATTCAGATTCTTGGGAACCACCATCTCTCAGGACCTGAAGTGGGACAATCACATTGACTCCATTGTTAAAAAGGCCCAACAAAGGTTGTACTTCCTTCACCAGCTGAGGAAGTTTAACCTGCCACAGGAGCTCCTGAAACAGTTCTACTCAGCCATCATTGAGTCTGTTCTGTGTACTTCAGTAACTCTCTGGTTCGGTTCAGCTACAAAATCAGACATCAGAAGACTACAGAGAACGGTTCGGACTGCTGAAAGGATTATTGGTGCTCCCCTGCTCACCCTTAATGAACTGTATACATCCAGAGTGAGGAAAAGGGCTCAGAAAATCACTCTGGATCCCTCACATCCAAGTTACCCCATCTTTGAACTTTTGCCATCTGGCCGGCGCTTCAGAGCCACAAATACCAGGAGAGCCAGCCCAACAGTTTCTTCCCCCAGACAATCTACCTCATGAACAGTTAAATGTTCCCCACTTATGCAATAAAAATGTGCAATACCCTTATATTTATTTTTTTTACCCCACCATCCTAATATAGCCCTGCATCTCACTCTATTCTATTCCATTATCATCTATAGCACAACTGTTCATACAATTTATTTATTTTTCGATTTATCTTGCAATATTTGTCCTTGGTTTTTTTTTTTTTGTCTGTGTTGTCTCTGTGTACTGGAAGCTTATGTCACTAAAACAAATTCCTTGTATGCACGAGCATACTTGGCAATAAAGCTCTTTCTGATTCTGATTATGCTGATTTATGGTTAAGAAAAATTTCTTAATGTTATCAATATTGAAAAGTTTTTGTTCCACTCTTGTGGAAACTGTGATACACCACCATTTAAATGTTTGGCGCAAGTAAGATTAAAAAAAAAAAAAAAAAAAAATTATATTACTTTTTACTGTATTTTTGTTGAAACAAATGTAGCCTCAGTGAGCATAACATGCTTCCTTCAAAAACATTTAACAATGTAATTATTCCAAACTTTTGACCATTAGTACCTCATTTGAATAAACATTTTCTTCATAACCATTAAAGAGTCTGTTCTATGTAGTATGAATTTCTGTTGTATGAATGTAATGGGGGTTGGGAACATACTAAATTTCAAAACCCAAAACTACCTTGTTGTAGTCTATCAGTTTTTTGATTTCTTGCATTTTATCAAAACTCCTGTTATATTTAATGACTGTTTATAATGCCCAGGCGAGTCTTTTATTTACATCATGTTTTCACTGTGTTAGTTATAATGAAACTATTTGTGAGATTGCAGAAATCATGTTGCAATAAGAAGATCATTGCATCATATGCTCAGTAGATATGACTGTGTGCTACACTGCAACCTTTAAGGCAATGCAAGTACTTCTAAGTTACATAATGCTAAATATAATAAAGCTGCTAGAGAGCTTTTTTATCTAGAAATTACTGAAAAAGAAAAATAGGTAAAGGTTAGGATTTATTGTTAATTGATACATTTTTATTTTATGTTTATTGTATATTGCATCATCATTTAGTTTGAGCAGCAAAATATATTAAACTTCCATATAACCCAGCTTCATACAATGCTCATTGGTCGGCTGCTTCTTTGAAATTATGTCAAATGCCACATCTCGCTGAGGTCAGGGTTGATAGATCTTTTCTGAGTTTATACAGTAGGTTGACAACCAGAATGGGTAATACTGCCGCGGCGTTAACTGCACCAGTAGCCGCTCGCATTAAATTCAAGGTACTGATGCTTGCCTACAAGACGACCACTGGCACAGCGCCAACTTACCTAAACTCATTAGTTCAATCTTACGCGCCCTCCAGAAGTTTGCGCTCTGCAAGTGAACGACGCCTTGTGGTGCCATCCCAAAGAGGTTCAAAAATCACTCTCACGGACTTTTTCCTGGACTGCTCCCAGCTGGTGGAATGACCTCCCGATCTCAATTCGAACAGCTGAGTCTTTACTCATTTTCAAAAAACATCTAAAGACTCATCTTTTTCGCCTGCACTTAACCAACTAATACTAGTACTTACCTTTTCTTTTTCTTGTCTGTCATATTCATAAAAAAAAAAAAAACCCTGGCTACGTGTTCTGTACTAGATTTAAAATTTAATATATTTTTTAGCTTGTTTAAAAAAAAATGCAGCAAACGAAAATAGGCGATTAATCGGTTAAAATGTGTTATTGTGGGTTAACAAATTTACATTATATACTTAGGAACAGAGTATGGGCCTAATCTAGGCTATGTTGTTAACTATTTACAAGTTTCGTGTAGCTATAATTTTATCCAGCTTTATTTTTCCATTGCATCCGAAAATGACTGTGCATCACATTCACTCCGCGCGCTCAAGCTGCCTCCCGTGATGCTCAGCTGTGGATGATTTCAAAATGTTTGATATAAAGGTTGCTGTCACATATTATATACAGGAATTGTTCATAAAAAAAAAAAAAAAAAAAAAACTATATTGTTAGTTTTATGCTAACATACCATCAAGGTTTTCGGATACTATACAAGATAAGTTCATTAAGGCTATTTTGTCACGATCTCAGTGGGGTCTGAGGCTTTTGCTGTCCTGGAGCACATGGGTTTTGTTTTGGTGGCTCGCCAGGTGTTTCACAATCACCGTTATGTTTCTCCGCCCCTCTAGTTATCCCTGTTAACGTATTCTCCCTCACCTGCACCCCATTTTACGCTGATTATCTTCCCTTTATCATGCCTTGGTGTTTGCTGTCTTGTGTCGGTCCGTAAGCATTGTTAGAAGCGCTAACCTTCACCTTGCTTTCTGAGGTTTTTTGACCCTGCTTTATTTATTCGATTTTTTTCCCTGTCTTGTCGGTCTGGTGTCCCTGTTTTTGCCCTCTCGGTCTGCCTGATCACTCTAGGACTCTGGGGAGTTTGTCTGCCCTGTTCTCTCTCTCTTGCTGAGGCCAGCACCAACTAGCAGCCGACTCGACTCACCTCTCTCTCGGCTTGGACGCTGGACTCCACTGCGGGCTCGTCACTTTCCCTCGCCGCTGTCTGGCTGATGCCGGTGAAGTCTTCCTGCTGGTCTTCCTGACGGAGGGCTGGCGGTTTCGTTATCCTACTGATTATCCTCAGATCTAATAAACTCTTAATTCGTTCATCCGCAGTTGGATCCTGGTCTTGTTTCTCACATATTTAACATGCACTGTAACATTTTACCGTTACAACTTATAAACTTCTTAAGATTTTAAAGTCAGTTTAATAGTATTGAAATTCAAGTTGAATATGGTATTTTAAAAAAAAAGGTTTTAATTGCTTAAATTATTTCTATGAATTAATAATATGTTATCATGACTTTTTTATCATATCATTTTTTACGAACTGTATTCGTTTTCCATTTCGGAAACCAAGCACACACTTTTTTTCTTTTTTTAAATCTATTAATCGCTCACATAGCTCTAACAAGGTTTTATTTTATTTTTATTTTTTTATTTTTTATTTTTTTGAGGAACGTGCCACTGTCAGGGGAGTCACATCATCATTAGGGTTGCAAATTAACTTCAGAAATGGAAAATAAGGACTAATAGAGGTTCTTTCTTTTATTCTTTATTTATAGTGTTTATTCTTGAAGAAAATAAGTATTTACTCTTTAAGAAAATAAGGGACGATCCAAATATTTGTAATGTACAATAATATAGGCCTATGTCTGTCCATTGGATTTTAAAGCATAACAACTGAAGGTCTATGAAACATTTATATGATGCATTTTTTTTAAACAATGGCACTTAAAGATTTCAACTAAAATATTATTTCAACCATATAGCCTGTGAATAAATAAAATGCATACTTTTCAATGAAAGAACACTGAGAATGTAGGTTGCTTCTGGTGTTTGGATTTTTACTTCAATATAATGACTTCCAAGTTTAAGAATAGCCTACACTGTTTTTTTTTTTGTTTTTTTTATCTCTATTTAACAGCATTAGCTCAATGAAATACGTCTTCCTTTCAGGTAGACTGAATGTTTTCCCACCTTGCTAAATGTTGGGCTCATGATCAATAAGTTGTATTCGCCTCAAACTGATTTTATAAAATCAAAACTTGCGGACGGTGAAGCTGGGACAGTGAGCGCGAGTCGCTCGCTGTGAGGCGGGAGCAGCTGCAGAGGATTCCGCTTGGTCTTAAAGCCTGCCTCAAACGTCTACGTTCACAAACGTCTACGATTTTCTCAAAAATAATGATTAATTATCAATTGATAATTTGTTATTATTTTGGTCTAGTGATAATAATAATATGGGCTGAGGGAAAATAATGAATAAAAAGAGTAGGGCTGCTGTTAGGGGCAGGCATGTTTCAACCCAGTAACATAACAACACACCGTTCCTCCCAGCCAAAAAACAGACCGAGTTCAGTTCAGCTGGAGGGGGTTTTGGGGTAGTTCTGTATAGCTTGTGGGGGTCGAGATAAAGGTGTGAATCTCTTGGTCTTTCATATGGACTGTGTCTTATGAGGGTTTCAAACTTGCAGAACAGGTTTTTAGGACATATTGGTTTTAAAACAACTTTAAAGAAAGGTTTGATCCACTTCAAATGCTGACTACTGTATAGCGCAAAAAAAAAAAAAAAAAAAAAAAAAAACTGTTACATTAGGGCTGGGCGATGGCCTAAAAAAAATCTCTGATTCTTTTCACAAAAAATCCAATTTACGATTTAAATCAATTTTTTGCCTCCCTACTTAAAATCAATATTCAAATGACAAATAAATTGTTCAAAACAAGTTTTAATATAATTCTTTATCATTTATATCTGAAACAAGATGTTTTAAAAAAGCAGTATCTAATGTTATTACCTTAATGCTGGAAAGACCTTTATTTTATTTATTAATTTATTTTTTTAATACTAGCCCATCATGCATCTAACCATCCACTCGGCGTTAAGAGCTGTTCAGATTAAAACTGGCAGCTCCACAGGTTATGTATTTATTTTTTATTTCTTATATCAATTATTTGTAAATATAGCAGACACTGTCTAACCGTGTCTACACCGGACAGTCTTGTTCATTTGGTAGGGCGAAACATCTCTTTCACTCGGCAGCAGAGTATGTGAGAGTGGAGCAGCAACAATTTCCCCTCCGCGCTCCGAGCATTTAATAATCACTCCGCTCTGCGCTCACTGATACCAGAAACACTGCTCCGCACTCGCTCCGTGGATAAAGTTGAAATGTTACGTTCATAACGTAGACTATGAAAATAAAATAATAAATAAATAAATAAAATAACAGGAGAGTTTCAAAGGGGATTAGGCTATTTTGTGCAAACTTTTTTTCCTACCACATGCCAAACTAATAACATTGCCAGCATTAAAAGGTATAATTGCTGCTTTCTGCTGTGCAAATTTTGTTTGTGATGAAAATAACAGTACATTTTCGTCAGTTATTTTATCTACAGATCGATGCATTTCTTACAGATTTCAAAATCAGATACAGATGAAGTAGCACTGTAAGATTATATTTGTTTGAAAGCATTATTGCGACAGCGATTACGTGTGAATGCGCTGTACCTGTAAATCATGCTTTAACCCGAAAATAATCAGTAAAAGGAAGACAAACTCCGTGAGAACTAGCCTGTAACGCTCGACTATTGCCGTCATTATAACCTTCTGATCGGAGAGATTATGTGTATCAAGCTATAGCTAAATATGTTTATCATGTGAATTCTTGCTAAATATGCAGTTATATTATGGGCTGTTGGCATGAATTGTACTCGTGATGGAGCGGTGCTGGAGTGAGTGAAAACCACGACGCTCCGACTTTTAAAAAATCCTCTCCTCGCTCCAGTCAGAATCACTCCGCACTGCTCATACTCTGCTCGGCAGCATGTCTCAAACGCACGGGGGAGGGTTGAGCCCAATCAGAACCACGAGCCCTGAGTGGAGCGTCGGCGGCTTTATTTTGTTGCGTCCATACAATATTTTTTAGAGTGTGAAATATTAATTTTCACAGAATGTAGCCTATTCATGAACAATATATTGAAGTTTTTCTAAATCCCAAACAGAGTCCAGACATCAGTAAAGTATCCGTTTATGAACGTGTTTTATAGGCTTTTTTTACAGACGTGACAAAAAACACAAGAGTTTTTATATATTTTGTAGACTTTATGTGATTTAAAATGCACAAACCAGAAGCACAATATCTGCAGAAAAGGGCTGGCCATTCTCAAAACATAAAATATCAATTTTACTTCAATTTTCGTTTTTGTGTTTCAGAGGAAAAATCCGTGTTAAGGCATCTCTCCATTACAGACCGTTCTGAAAGAAGAATTTATGCAAACGCGTATAAAATGCTTTAAAAACTTTAACAGAGAATACCTGTCTAGAGGGTATTTAATAGATCTGCCTCCCACGTAAGATTTTTCTAGTTACTAGTCGTTCATTTGTCATTATTACTATTCGCAGGTTTATATTAAATTTACATCTATAATCCATAATGAGCCTTAATATATTCTGCGCTCAAGAACATGCATTAAGTTTGCCACAAAGCACAGGCAGAAGTAGCCCAATAATTGTGAAAAAGGAGACATTTTAATTATTTATAAATAAACAAATGTTTTTTTTTTGTCGGCTGCAAGATGAAATTCACAGTGCTAACTCTCTCCACATCGACGTGCCTTTAGAGAGAAATACAACCCTCACAGATTACACAATGCTTTCGTTCTGAATTGATTCGTTTAAAAGACATTTCAAGCTTTCTGTAAATATATTTCTCATGTATCTGAGACAACACAATTTTCAGTTATTTCATTATCAGGAAAAAAATCACGTGATACAAAGGGGGCCTCCCTGTCATGCATGCGCATTAATAATTTTCGCACAAACACTTGAATATGAATAATAATTCAAATTTTGCATATGCATTACAAAGCAAATATTTATTTATTTTTTTACATGCAATTATCCTAAATAAAACCAAACAAGATTTGTAATGAAGATAAAATATGTAGACAAATAAGAATAAATGCTGCACGTGCACTCAGCATCATGCGCGCCGAGCAAATCTTGCACTGATATTTTAAGGAATATTATACAAACCTGCATTTAAATGCGGCTACAATTTATTTATTTATTTATTTCTTGTTTTTTTTTTTACTTAAATTACATGAAAGCAAGTAAAGAAGACGGAAGTTGTCAATTAATGAAGCTCTTTTTTACATCGTGTGTATTTTGTTGATTATAATGAGAGAACTTGAGTTTAAATCATGAGGATGTTTTATTAATCAGTCCATTCTTTAGAGTTTCAATGATTTAGTTAAACCGTGCAGGTTTAATTTATTCGTTTCTTGTTTCAATTAGGCCTACATAATGAGAGCGAAATTATACAGTGCCTCACGTTTTACTAAAATTAAGAAAATAATTTATAAAACATGCAAGCCTAGCTCACTATGCTACCACTTTTAATGCTCAGATTGCAAAGTAAACCATAATTTCTTTTGAATAATATAACACATAATTCATATTATATTAATAATACTGCACACTTTTTTAATGTGTCAAATCTAAAATATGGTGTAGAGAATATATAAGCACAGGCTCATAGGCTTGATATTTATCCTGCTTGAATTCGTTCTAAGAAACTCACATATCTTCATAAGGACTAAACTTTCATCTGTGAATATTAAATATGTTTTCTTTCATTTTCCCCGACTGCAAATATAACACTTCGGTGAGGCAAAGCTGACGTCTATTTGCGAAAATGTGCTTTGATGCACTTGTTTGAAAACTTGTGATTAAAGAGGTCAAAAGCTGCAAATGCACTTTGCAGACGTGGCGGCGGTGGTACGGCGGTGGTACGAGTGGCGGTAGAACCAACGTTTTGGATGGCCACCTACTGTAAGTGAGATATGTCCGAATTGGAGATTCAAGACATTTTTTTCAAGTAGGAGGTGGGAAAAATCTTTCCTTATTCATTAAGTTCCTTATTGTCTGTAACGCAGCATTATGCTGCCTTTATGTGATATCAGAATTATCATAAATAGGAGTTCCTAGTCAGAAATGGGATATGAAGGCTCTCAAGTCATATTTACAATGAGGAAACTCTGAGATAATTTTTACACCCAATTTTAAGAGTCGGGTGTGCCATAAACTTTAAACATGGCGGAGGACAGAAAACATAGCTGTAGCTTCCCTCAATATCTACATTTCTCTTGTTGTTACAGTAAGGTAAATTTTTTATAATAACCATTTTTTACATTTCATGTATTGTAAACAACAAAAATAGCATATTTGACCAAACTTTCAGCATCAACAACAAGTTAAACATCTAGAAAGCATTGTGAAAGTTTATATGATTAGCAATGAATGGCATGGTACATTTTAATAAAAATCTTTTGGATGCTGACTGAAAATTTCCAATACGTTTTGGCTTTAATAAGATTTCTCCAACAAATTAGCAAGAATAAACTCATTAATGACCTGTCCTTCAAGAACAAAATACTTGAACATGACTGTGTTGCCCTTTAAAGGGGTCATATGATGCAGCTAAAAAGAACATTATTTTGTGTATTTGGTCTAATAAAATGTGTTTATGCAGTTTAAAGTTTAAAAAACTATTTTTTTCCACATACTGTACATTATTGTTTCTCCTCTATGCCCTGCCTTCTGAAACGCATCAATTTGAAACGCATCAACTAGAGTGAGCCACGGCCGGCTTGAGTGAGCAGAGGCGGGTGGCTTGAGAACAGTGCGGCAGGCGGATTCTACAAAAAATATTAAAGTGAAAGTCGTGACATTTGTCAAGTATGGTAACCCATACTCAGAATTGGTGCTCTGCATTTAACCCATCCAAGTGCACACACACACAGCAGTGAGAAGTGAACACACACACACACCGTGAACACACACCCGGAGCAGTGGGCAGCTATATATCCAGCGCCCGGGGAGCAACTGGGGGTTCAGTGCCTTGCTCAAGGGCACTTCAGCCATGGGTATTGAGGGTGGAAGATAGCGCTGTTCATCATTCACTCCCTCCCACCTACAACTCCTGCCAGCACCGAGACTCGAACCTGCAACCTTCTGGTTACAAGTCCAAATCTCTAACCATTAGGCCACAGCTGCGTACCTTGGTCTTGCACCAACCACATGTGACGACCCCGGGCTGGATGCCACTTCGTCCACTTCGCCACACAAAGTTAATGTATTTCCTCAGCGACCAGCAAGGATCAGCCTCCAGGCATGACAAAGTGGATATCGTCCTCTTTTGGAAGGCCAAACAAAGTAGTTTCGCTTTCACAGTGAAACACACCGCGTCTATACGGCGATGGTGGCAACAACAATACTACAAAGAGAATAAAAGGTACGCCTTCTTTCTTTGCATGAACATCTGGGCAGCGTTATGCAAATCTTCCCACATACTGACGTAGATATGTGGGGGCGTGTTAGAGCGAGCCGTTTCAGGGGGGCGTGTACGAGTCTCAACTTTATAAAGAATATCTCTTTGGATTTGAGACTTTAGTCTTTGCAACTGCACAGACCTTCTTTATTCACCAAGAGCTTGTAACACTCCAAAGAGTATGGAAAATTTGAAATCGCATCATATGACCCCTTTAAGAAATGTAACTTTCAAATATATGCTTTTTAATATTTTTTTGGTAAATATTCTCAAGTAAAAATGTGAAGTTAATAATTACTTTTCCTTTATCTACCTCCTTTGTAAAAAAATATATTATTTGTTTCATGTAATGAAATAATTTCCTGTTAAGTCACTTCCTGTTAGTGCTCCCCTTTCTGCTTTAAAACAATGAGACAGACATGATGTGTGCTCTCGCTGATAATCCATTGCATCCACTAAAAAGCATCATAGAGGCAATGCCGTAAGTTCATTAATATGACATTAGACATGTTAAAGATCATATATTAATGATGATTTTGTTAAAAATACGATGTTTCATAAGTTGCTAAAAACCATTGTTGACCATTTTGTACAAGCTCTCAGCGGTGCTAGTAGCCATTGTAATTGCTGCTACAAAGAGAACAGTAGTTTATGCTTATGTTGCAGTCATTTATAATGCCATGTTAGTCAAGACACTGGACACTGAATATTGCTGCATTGTTTTATTACAGTTTTCACCGCAAATGTTAATGAGGAAGAATGACAGTAAATGATCAACCTTACTAAAACTCTGTCTTCATTGGCTACGGTTTAACTTGGTGTTTAGTCAGAGTTTCAACACACTGCGAAAGAACACAACAATGACGAACTTGGAATTACAAGTGGGAAGTTTGAAATTTCCGACCCTTAGGACTATGTGACAAGGTCAAGTAAGTCTAAATAAATATAAAAAAAATAAAAAACATAAATAAATACAAATCATGATTAAAAATTCACAAAAAAAGCGTATCTCTTTGGTTTTATTAAAAACAACTTAATTTGTCTTTCAAAGATGAACACAACTGTAATGGCTTTAGAAGGACATGAGCATGAGTAATTGATAGTAGATTTTTTCCTAAATTGTCAAGTCACCTTTATTTATATAGCGTATTTAACAATACAGATTGTGTCAAAACAACTTTACAGCATTAAATAAGAAAATTGTGTGTCAATAATGCTCAATTTTCAGTTAAATGTAGTTTATCATTCAGCAACGTCATCATTCAGCTCAGTTAAGTATAAATAGTATCTGTGCAATCAAATCGATGATATCGCTGGTAATTAAGTCTCCCTAACTAAGCAAGCCAGAGGGACCAAAACTCCAACGGTGACAGAACGGAGAAGAAACCTTGGGAGAAACCAGGCTCAGTCGGAAGGCCAGTTCTCTTCTGGCCAGATGAAACCAGCAGTTCAATTCCAGGCTGCAGCAAAGTCTCATTGTGCAGAGGACTCAACTGGTTCCTGTGGTCTTGTCCCGGTGGCCGTCTAGGAATTTGAATATTATAAATGTGTTAGTTATGTGTAAGCCAGGTTAAAGAGCTGGGTCTTTAATCTAGATTTAAACTGCAAGAGTGTGTCTGCCTCCCGAACAATGTTAGGTAGGTTACTCCAGAATTTGGGTGCTAAATAGGAAAAGGATCTGCTACCCGCAGTTGATTTTGATATTCTAGGCATTATCAAATTGCCAGAGTTTTGAGAACGCAGCGGACTTGGAGGACTATAATGTAACAAGAGCTCATTCAAATACTGAGGTGCTAAACCATTCAGGGCTTTATAAGCAATAAGCAAGATTTTAAAATCTATACAGTGTTTGATAGGGAGCCAGTGCAGTGTTGACAGAACCGGACTAAAATGGTCATACTTACTGATTCTAGTAAGAACTAGGCTGCTGTTTTCTGGATCAGATGGAGTTTGTTTATTAAGCGTGTAGAACAACAAACCAATAAAGCATTACAATAATCTAACCTTGAGGTCATAAACGCATGGATTAAATTTTCTGCATTTGACATTGAGAGCATAGGTCGTTGTAATAATAAAAACTTCACAATCACGGGAAGAAGGAGGCGGGAACTGGCAAACACTCAAATAAAACTTTAATAATAAAATAAACACAAAACAGCGCGACAGCCCCTCACGGGCGACTGCCACGCAAACAAAAACCAAACCACAAAATAAAGCCCAGGCCTGGTCCTCTCTCGTCCTTCACTGTCGTCGCTCCTCTTTTGTATCCTCCCAATCTCCTCCGTGGGACTCGAGACCGGTGAGTGGAGCAGGTGTCGCTCATTTCCCAATCACTCCACCGGCCTCGCGCCGTTCCCATGGCTCTCGGCCCCGCCCCACTCGTCACAGTCGTAATTTAGATATATTTTTGAGATGATGCATACAAATGATAGAAACGTGGTTTTCAAAGAAAAGACTGATATCAAATAGCACACCTAGGTTCCTAACTGATGATGAAGAATTGACAGAGCAGCCATCAATTCTTAGACAGTGTTCTAGGTTATTACATGCAGAGGTTTTAGGTCTGATAATAAACACCTCTGGGTTTTTTTTTTTTTCAGAATTTAGCAGAAAGAAATTACTTGTCATCCGTTTTTTTTTTTTTTTTTTTTTTTTTTTTTTATTGACTATGCATTCCATTAGTTTTTTTAATTGGTATGTTTTGCTGGGCCGCAAAGAAATATAGAGCTGAGTATTATCAGCATAACAGTAAAAGCTAATGTATTTCCTGATGAAATCTCCCAAGGATAACATGTAAAGCGTGAAAAGTAATGGCCCTAGTGCTGAGCTCTGAGGTACTCCATACTGCACTTGTGATCGATATGATACCTATTCATTCACTGCTATGAATTGATGCTATGAATTGATGACGAATTGATGATTGAATAAATACCTGGGGATATGTTTGTTTTCTTCTAAAAGAGACACAAATTAATCAGATCTAGCAGTTTTAATGCATTTCTGTAGGATAGGTTACTTTCCCACCAAGCAATATGAAATACCTCTAGTTTCGTTAGAGCCTTGGGCTGCTCACTTTAGGGTGCGAGTGTGCTCATTATACCATGGTGTCAGACTGTTTTCCTTCGTCTTCCTTTATGCGCAAAGGAGCAACCGTATCTGAATTGCTAGAAAAGAGAGAGTCCATAGTTTGTTACATCAAGTTGTTCTGAGGTATTGGATATGCTGAGGAATTGAGATAGATCAGGATGATTACTTGCAAAGCAGTCTTTTGTGGTAGACGTAATGGTTCTACCATACTTGTAACAAGGAGTAGAATTTACAGGTTTAGCTATATGAAGTTTGCACAAGACTAGATAATGATCTGAGATATCATCACTTGGCTGCATAATTTCAACACCATCACCATCAATTCCATGTGACAGTATTAAATCTACAGTATGATTTCGACAATGTCAAAGTAGGTCCTGACACGTGCTGTCTAACCCCAATAGAGTTCAAAATGTCTATGAGTGCTGATGCCAATGCATCTTTTTCATTATCAACATGGATCTTAAAGTCACCAACAATTAAAACTTTATCTGCAGCAAGCACTAACTAATCAGCAAATTCTTTAAAGTCATTAACTATGCCTTTAAATGATAAATGAATGCATGAACTACCTAAAAATAGGAAGGTCTTAAATTAAAACTATACAAACATCAAACATAAGGCTTGTGTGGTCAGTGCTCTGTCTAATATGCCTTTCAAGGCATTTTCTTTTCCTCAGGTGCCACTGTTCTATGTGCTTGTATTCGCAGACTGTATTTGTAGGGTGTTCAGTTGTATTATCTGAGCTATCTCTCAGTGGGGGTGACATCGACATTGAAGGCTCCAGCCCTGCCATCCAAACCCCTTAAGAAAACACACACTACAAACATTTCTATAGCATACGCAGCAGCAGGTCAGGCTAGTGCTGCCTTGCACACAAGGACAGTTTTGCAAGTGAACCAGGCTGATATGTTTAAAAAATTAGTAGGGGTGCACGAAAAATATTGGCCTAATTAGGGCACTTTCACACTAGCATGCTTGGTGCGCTCCCGGGTTCAATTGACGTCAGCGTTCAGTACGTTTGGCTAGTTTAAAGGTGTCATATGATGCAATTAAAATTCTTCCTTTCTCTTTGGAGTGTTACAAGCTCTTGGTGCTTAAAGAAGATATGTAAAGTTGCAAAGACTAAAGTCTCAAACCAAAGAGATATTCTTTATAAAAGTTAAGAGTCAACCACACCTACCTAAAACGGCTCATTCTAACGCCTCCACATGTCTATGTCATGATGTGGGAAGATTTGCATATCGCTGCCCAAATGTTCACACAAAGAAAGAAGGCATAACTTTTATTCTCACTGTTGCCACCGGTGCCATGTTGTGGGGACGCTCGCTGTGTGTTTCGTTGTGAAAGCGAAGCTACTTTGTTTGGCATTCCAAAAGAGGACACAACTAGAAACCAGTGCTTAAGTTGTATTTACAACACTGTTCCAGATCAGTTCAACCCAAATATTCAGATGTGTGCAGCGCATTTTGCGGAGCACGAGGACTGTTTCCTATGAGAGTAGCCTACAATGCTGGTGTCTGTTTCTATAAAGTGGGGCAATTCCAATTTTCCAAGGACATTCTGGCACTTCTCACTCACAGTCTGTAAGTACGTTTTCATATGCAAAGTATTTGCAACTGATGATTCAAACATGTTTTGAGCAGTGTAGAGTAACTGTAAGAGCTTGTTGTTTGTCATTTCTTGGATCAAAATTGCAGACATGGTTTTATGTTTACGCAGCGCGATACGCAATGCGTAAAAAGATAGTATAAGTCATTATAATCTGTAATTATGTCCCCACTGGATGCAACAAATGTCTCAATTGTAATGGGTTTTATTGGTTTTGTCTCACACTGGGACACACGGCATCACAGTGTTAAGGGGCATAACGTTTCCGTCACAGGCTTGAGGCAATCTGCCAATCACAATGCACTGGATAGCTGGCCAATCAGCGTACACCTCACTTTTCAGAATGATGAGCTTTGTAAAAATCAACACGTTTCAGAAAGGCGGGGCATAGAGAAGAAACAATAATGTACAGAATGTGGAAAATGTTTTTTTTTTTTTTTTTTTTTTTTTTAACCTTAAGCCACAAACACATTGCATTATAGTCAAGTCAAGTCAAGTCATCTTTATTTATATAGCGCTTTAAACAAAAAAGATTGCGTCAAAGCAACTGAACAGCATTAATTAGGAAAACAGTGTGTCAATAATACAAAATGACAGTTAAAGGCAGTTCATCATTGAATTCAGTGATGTCATCATGCAGCTCAGTTCAGTTTTAAATGGTATCTGTGCAATAATTTGCAATCAAGTCAACAATATCGCTGTAAATGAAGTGTCCCCAACTAAGCAAACCAGAGGCGACAGCGGCAAGGAACCAAAACTCCATCAGTGAGAGAATGGAGAAAAAAACCTTGGGAGAAACCAGGCTCAGTTGGGGGGCCAGTTCTCCTCTGACCAGACGAAACCAGCAGTTCTATTCCAGGCTGCAGCAAAGTCAGGTTGTGCAGAAGAATCATCTGTTCCTGTTGTCTTGTCCTGGTGGTCGTCTGAGACAAGGTCTTTACAGGGGATCTGTCTCTGGGGCTCTAGTCCTGGTCTCCGCTGTCTTTCAGGGCTGTAGAGGTCCTTTCTAGGTGCTAATCCACCATCTGGGCTGGATACGTCCTGGATCCGGTGTGACTGCAGTGACCATCTGACTTGGATACAGACTGGATCTGGTGGCCACGGTGACCTCGGAATAAGAGAGAAACAGACTAATATGAGCGTAGATGCCATTCTTCTAACGATGTAGCAAGTACATCGGGTGTTATGGGAAGTGTTCCCGGTTCCGGTTTACCTAATTAATGCAGCCTAAAAATCCTTTAAAACGGATTTGGATATTAGAAGTGTATTAGTATGTTATGTGTAAGCCAGGTTAAAGAGATGGGTCTTTAATCTAGATTTAAACTGCAAGAGTGTGTCTGCCTCCCGAACAATGTTAGGTAGGTTACTCCAAAGTTTGGGTGCTAAATAGGAGAAGGATCTGCCGCCCGCAGTTGACTTTGATATTCTAGGTATTATCAAATTGCCAGAGTTTTGAGAACGGAGCGGACGTGGAGGACTATAATGTAACAAGAGCTTGTTTAAATACTGAGGTGCTAAACCATTCAGGGCTTTATAAGTAATAAGCAAGATTTTAAAATCTATACGATGTTTGATAGGGAGCCAGTGCAGGGTTGACAGGACCGGGCTAATATGATCATACTTCCTGGTTCTAGTAAGAACTCTAGCTGCTGCATTTTGGACTAACTGGAGTTTGTTTACTAAGCGTGCAGAACAACCACCCAATAGAGCATTACAATAGTCTAACCTTGAGGTCATAAACGCATGGATTAACATTTCTGCATTTGACACTGAGAGCATCGGCCGTAATTTAGATATATTTTTGAGATGGAAAAATGCAGTTTTATAAATGCTAGAAACGTGGCTTTCTAAGGAAAGGTTGCTATCAAATAGCACACCTAGGTTCCTAACTGATGACGAAGAATTGACAGAGCAGCCATCAAGGCTTAGACAGCGTTCTAGGTCATTACATGCAGAGCTTTTAGGCCCGATAATTAACACCTCTGTTTTTTCAGAATTTAGCAGTAAGAAATTACTCTTCATCCAGTTTTTTATATCGACTATGCATTCCGTTAGTTTTTCAAATTGGTATGTTTCGCCAGGCCACGATGAAATATAGAGCTGAGTATCATCAGCATAACAGTGAAAGCTAACACCGTGTTTCCTGATGATATCTCCCAAGGGTAACATGTAAAGCGTGAAGAGTAACGGCCCTATTACTGAGCCTTGCGGTACTCCATACTGCACTTGTGAACGATATGATACCTCTTCATTCACTGCTACGAATTGATGGCGGTCATATAAGTATGATTTAAAACATGCTAATGCACTTCCATTAATGCCAAAAAAGTGTGCTAGTCTATGCAAAAGAATAGTGTGGTCAATAGGTGTCGAACGCAGCACTAAGATCCAATAGCACTAATAGAGAGATACAACCACGATCAGATGATAAGAGCAGGTCATTTGTAACTCTAAGCAGAGCAGTCTCAGTACTATGATACGGTCTAAATCCTGACTGGAAATCCTCGCAGATGCCATTTTTTTCTCTAAGAAGGAATATAATTGTGAGGATACTACCTTTTCTAGTATCTTTGAAAGAAAAGGGAGATTCGAGATCGGTCTATAATTAACTAGTTCTTTGGGGTCAAGTTGTGGTTTTTTGATGAGAGGCTTAATAACAGCCAGTTTGAAGGATTTTGGGACATACCCTAATAACAATGAGGAATTAATAATAGTCAGAAGAGGATCTATGACTTCTGGAAGCACCTCTTTTAGGAGCTTAGATGGAATAGGGTCTAACATACATGTTGTTGGTTTAGATGATTTAACAAGTTTATACAATTCTTCCTCTCCTATAGTAGAGAATGAGTGGAACTGTTCCTCAGGGGATCTATAGTGCACTGTCTGATGTGATTATACCAAAAAAAGAAAAAAAAATCTTTTTAGCAATGTCATATGATACCTTTAAGAATAATTATATACCCTATATACCATGTGAAAGATATTGGCAAACTTTAAACTGTAACAAGTCAGTCTGGTCACTAGTAATATACTAGTAACATACAACATTTGGAACATGAAAAACCCCATTTTGGTGAATTACTGTAAAAAAAAAATTTCTAAAAAAAATATTTGTGTAGTGTACATAGGGAAAGTATTGTCTAAGGCAAGTTATTGTCAATATACATTTAGTCAGTTTGAGTAAATTATTCATTTACTGTAAACATTAATTTGAATAAATTATTGTACTTTGTTTTGTTTTGAGGTAAATTTGCAGATGGTCCCTAAAGCAGCTTAGGCGAATATGCAGCGAATATCAAATCTAAAACTACTGCGCTTGGTTTTCTATGGGAGAAAAAATTTTTTTTTTGTGGTTTGTTTTGTGATGGGCTCATATGCTGGGCTCATCTGCTTAAATGTACATAATATACAGTAATACATTTTATTAATTAGATGCCAAATTTAATACTTTATTATCACTGTCTTGAGGCAATAAAATTTATTTGTTTTCTTTTTTAGTAATTTTTTATATTGAGTTTTTAGTATTCGTTAAGTTTTTTTCATATCCGCATCTGCCTGTGCATAGTTTGCATCATAAGTAAGATCTGAATTTGGTCTTTTAATAGCTGTCATTGCGTTGTAAGAGCCAATCATCTTTTCCACATGTTTATACCGGCTGTGATAATCAAAACTGCTTAGCACTTGCTTCATTTCTGCAAATCAGTTTTTTGTAAATGAATGACCTAAGCCACCTGCAACTGTGGTCTTCATCAACAGCCACTTTCGCCACCTGCTGGTGAGCGACTGACATTAGCTGGAAATCATGCATCGGTGCTCTATTGCTATTCCTGCAGATCCCGGCTGTGCAATGGTAAATTTTCTGTCTAATTATAACCACTGAATTTGTGGAAGCGAATTTCGAAAGTGAAACAAAATGGACCGTAATTTCCCTGTCAAATACTGTACATCGTATTTTTAAACAGATTGAATATTTTGAAAGTTATTTCTGGAAGGTGAATATTAATTATTTAATTTTTAATTATGAAAATGTGTGTGAAATATTTTGAATTGAAATATTCACAGCTTAAATAAACAACTGTTAAATTTCAGGACCTAAAAATGCAAGCCCTGAAAATACAAGGCATTAAAATGCAAGCACTGTTAATGCAATGCAATATTTTTCCAGCTAGTGCTATTCAACATACTTTTTTGTTTCAAAGACATATGGCATTATTGTACTTCCGTTCGGCGAGCTCATTGGCTACCAATACAGAAGAGAACCAATCAGCTGTGCCATGTGATGATGACATTGTCAGATTGAGTTAGACCTATCGGACTGCGTCATAGTTTAATGCCAGAACTCTGTATTTCTGTCGTGACAACTCTCTGAGAGATTGGCATGGGTAATGTACATGACAATGTTGATGTATTTGTTCTTGGCGGAATAGATCTGCTACGCTGCTGCTGCAGAGCAAGTACGGAGATTTGCTACTGCCAGTACATCCAACATGCTGCTGTGAGCATGTAAGAAATATTGCTGCTGCAAATATAACATACATGAAATAACCCACACAAAGCAGGAGACATAGGAGCAATACAAGCCAAAACAAGAACAAAACACCCCCAACAAGCAGATCTATCACCAAGACATATGTACTGCTGCTGCTCCGAAGAGCCATTTGAACCACGTGTATTGCTACAGATGGTAGACAACCAAAATGGGTAATACCGCCGCGCGTACCGCCGCCGCAGGGCCGCGGCGTTAACTTCAAGTCAGTCAAGTGTTAAAATCCTTCGCGAAACTACCACCAGGGGGAGCAAAGGGACGGATTGCGAACTGAATGTAATTGTAAAATGAGATAAAAGGAGGAGGTAAAACAACAATAACATTATGATATAACATTGTACCATTTTTAAAAAAACCATTAAAAAATGTACAGAGAGTTAATTTCAAAATGTAGGATAGTCTTAGGCTACAGTCTACTCATCAAAAATTAACCTTTACACAAAGGATCTTATGCTTGCTATTGTTATTAAACAGTCATTAAATATAAGGCCTATATATACGGATAAATAGCTAAATGTTTTCATTTCGGTTCATTCTTGGTTTAAAAAAAAAAAATCCTTCAGGTTCCATTTGCAGATAATGAGAACGGTCCAGCATTTAGCAATAATTATGATTCATTCTGTTATTATTCTTGATTTTTCAAACTGCTAACACTTTGCATTTTTGAATTATGCCTTTACTGTGTGACCAAAAAATTTTGTATTTTCTGTTTCAGCTGTTTGATCGCGCTGGTGCCTCGCGCACATTCATTGGAAACAGTAGCCGGTCACCGTGCCATGCGGCGCGAGCAGCGGTCCACTTTGGCATATTTTTGTTAATTATGATTTTTAATTTTTTCCCCGTCGATACTGAAACACGCGTGTACTACAAAGCCTATTTTTCCTAATGAATAATAGTTAAGCTTGAAATAGGCAACATCACGAATATGGAAACGTTTGGATTTCTCCCGAATGAGAGCCCAACCTTACCTTATGGTTCGCTTTATATTATATTTTTTTTTTGTTTGTTTATAGCTAAGCCTATATTATTATATACTGCAATTTTATTTATCCATTAGAATTATATATTTGTAATTATTGTTCTGTTCTGATAAATTTGTTAAATTTAAAGGATTTGTTGTTAAGTGAAGAGAACTAAAAATATCCTGTTGGCACATTATAACATTATTAGGCCAGCCGTTATTATTTCTGAATGTAATAAAATGCAACTTATACATGACTTATATATTCTTATATATATACTTATATATTTTTTCCTCTCACAAACTTAATTTATTTTTTAGCCTGTTTTAAAAAAATAAATAAATAAATAAATAAAATAACATGCAGCAAACGAAAATAGGCGATTAATCGGTTAAAATTTGTTACTGTGGGGTAATTATAATTATTATATACTTAGGAACAGAGGTCTGGGCCTAATCTAGGCTATCCAGGGTTTTTTATTTTTTTTTTAAGTTTCATTGCATCTGAAAATGACTTTGTGCAGCACATTCACGCTCAACCTGCCTGGCGCGTTGCTCAGCTGTGGACGATTTAAAAATGTTTGATATAAAGGTTGCTGTCCCATTTTATACAGGAATTGTTCATTTAAAAAAAAAAAATCGAATTATATTGTTAGTTCTAATTATATTGTTAACACAAGTTAATTTAGGCTATTTAACATGCACTGTGACATTTTACCCTTTTTAACTTATAAACTCCTTGAGATTTTAAAGTCAGTTTAATAGTATTGAAGTTCAAGTTTTTAAAAAAAAAGGTTTTAAATGCTTAAATTATTTCTATGAATTAATAATATGTTATCAGGTTTTAATTGCTTAAATTTATTCTATGAATTAATAATATGTTATCATGTTTATTCTTGTAGAAAATAAGTGTTTATTCTTTAAGAAAATAAGGGAAAAAATAAGGGACGATCCAAATATTATTCATATTTGTTTTGCTTCACCTATTTATTCTAAAAAAAAAAAAAAAAAAAAAAAAACATAATGTAATTAAAAGTGCCATCGGCCTGAGTAAATTTGACCATTATAGAATTGTGACTTTAAAGGTTAGTGATTTAGGAGGTGAAAATACTGTGAAATTACAAATGTTATGGGATTTTAAAGCATAACAACTGAAGGGCTATGAAACGTTAGCCCAGTGGTTCTCAAGCTTTTTTTCCAACGGCCGCACTATGGTCCAAGTGCAAGTCTCGCGGGCCGCACGCATATCATTTACATATTACGTCATCAATACAAACCAACCTGATTTATAATATTATAGCCTAAATATTATGATATTTAATCGATTACATTCATTGAAATAAATTAATAATTCTACTCACCATAAATAAAACACCTGATGTTGTCGGGAGCTTACCTAATGTTGTGAAATTCGGCTCGAAAGGAGTAACAGCACAATGAAGTTGCGACTGTAAGTTGCAGTCTGTAAGACGCGCACGGGGAGCATGACTTGACGCGCGACATTGCAGAAAATGTGCGTTCACAAATGTAGCCTATGTTGATCCAAATATGGAAAGCACTTTCGAATTTAATAATATGAGGTTCTCTCCAGAGATGTTTTGCCACATTTCTGCTGCAATTAAGGATGATTGCTGCGTAGTATGGGTGTTTCTATTTGCCTGAACTTCTTCAAGTGAGTTACGGCGCAAACCGAAAATCCAGCACTCTCCTTCACTGCTGATACTGTGACTATTCTTGTTTGTATGTGTTCATTTGCTGGCATTTCCACACTTCTTTTTACTCCCTTAAAAACAAATTTGTCAATTCTGATGCTCAATTTTACCGAACTAATGGCTGTTGATGACTATTTGAATTGAATTCTGCCAAAGTGCGTGCTTGTATGTGTTCATAAAATGCGGAACGTAGGTCTGCTCATGTCTGAAAATAATATATGAAAAACAAAATAATTTTACATATAAACATTAGGCTATAGCTTATATTTCTTTAGTACATTTTTAAATGAATGTAAAAACTAAAATGAATTGTAAAACTGAAAGTTATTTTTTTTAATTGTGTTCAGCATGGTGGGCCGCATTTGAATTCGTGACGGGCCGCATGTTGAGAACCGCTGCGTTAGCCAATAAAGCATTTTTTTAAATAATGGCACTTAAAGTTTTGAACTAAAATATTATTGCAGCCATATAGCCTGTGAATAAACAAAATGCATACTTTTTCAATGAAAGAACACTGAGAGTTTGCTTCTGGTGTTTGGATTTGTACTTCAATAATGAGCTCCAAGTTTAGGAATAGCCAACACGGTTTTTTTTTTATTTCTCTCTCTCTCTCTCTCTCTCTCTTTAACTCTCTATTTAATAAACAGCATTAACTTACAATGAAATACATCTTCCTTCAGGTAGACTGAATGGTTTTCTGTCTTGCTAAATGTTGGGCTCATGATCAGTAAGTTGTATTCGCTCAAACTGATTTAGTTAAATCAAAATTTGCGGACTTTGAAGCTGGGCGCAGTTAGCGCGAGTCACGCGCGCTGTGAAGCGGGAGAAGCTGATGGAGGACTCCGCTTGGTCTTAAAGCCTTCCGCAAACGCTAAGTTCACAAATAACAATGATTTTCGTAAAATAATGATTAATTATCAATTGATAATTTGTTATTATTATGGTCTTGTGAAAACAATAATATGGGCTGCGGGAAAATAATGAATAAAAAGAGTAAGGCTGCTGTGAGTGCAGGCATGTTTCAACACAGTAACATGAGAACACACCGTTCCTCACAGCCAAAAAACAGACCGAATTCAGTTCAGCTGGAGGGGGTTGGGGTAGTTATGTTTAGCTTGTGGGGGTCGAGATAAAGGTGTGAATCTCTTGGTCTTTCATATGGACAGTGTCTTATGAGGGTATCAAACTTGCAGAACAGGTTTAGATAGGACTCGTCATTTTGGTTTTAGGGCAACTTTGAAGAAAGGTTTTGATCCACTTCAAATGTTGACTAATGTATAGCAATATAGTTTATTAGTTATTATAACTTCAGAGGAAGTTGCCTTGACTCAATAAAATAAATAAATAAATTCGCAAACGACATCCAGACCAGTCCAGACATCAGTATGATCCGTCTATGATGTTTTATAGGCTTTTTTAGATTTGGGAATACACATGCGTTACAGACATGACAAAATTTTTTGGAGACATTATTTTTATTATTATTATTATTATTATTATTAATTTTTTTTTTTTTTTTTTTGTAGCCTATTTACAATGCACAAACCAGAAGCAACAATATCTGCAGAGAAGGGTTGGCCATTCTCTAAAAAAAAAATCAATTTTATTTCAGTTTTTGTTTTTGTGTTTTCAGGGGAAAAATCAGTGTTAAGGCATCTCTCCATTACAGACCGTTCTGAAAGAAGAATTCATGCAAACGCGTATAAAATGCTTTAAAAACTTTAACAGAGATGTCTAGAGGCTATTTAATAGGCGGCCTCCCATGTAAGATTTTTCTAGTTACTAGTCGTTCATCTGTCATTATTCAACTAATCGCAGGATTATATTACATTTACATCTATAATCCATAATGAGCCTTAATATATTTCGCGCTCAAGCACATGCATTAAGTTTGCCCCAAAGCACAGGCAGAAGTAGCCCAATAATTGTAAAAAAAGGAGACATTTTAATTATTTATTAATAAACAAATGTTTTCTTGTCGGCTGCAAGATGAAATTCACAGTGCTGCCTCTCTCCACATGAACGCCCCTTTAAAGAGAAATACAACCTTCACAGATTACACAATGCTTTCGTTCTGAATTGATTCGTTTAAAAGACATTTCAAGCTTTCTGTAGATATATTTCTCATGTATGTGAGACACCACAATTTTAAGTTAATTCATTATCAGGAAAAAATTCAAGTGTTCTAGAGGGCGCCTCCCTGCATGCGCATTAATAATTTTCGCACAAACACTTAAATATGAATAGTTATTCACATTTTGCATATGCATTACAACGTAAATTATTTTTTACATGCAATTATCCAAAATAAAACCAAACAAGATTTGTAGTGAAGATAAAACAAATAAGAATAAATGCTGCGCATGCACTCAGCATCACTCGCGCCGCGCAAATCTTGCACGCAGACATTTTACACACCTACATTTAAATGCGGATGCAATTTTTTTTTTTTTACTTAAATTCTATGTAAGCAAGTAACGGCGGCTCCCTTTAAAATCACTGAAGTTGTCTATTAATGAAGCTCTTTTTTTTTTTACATCATTTGCAGTTTGGTGATTATAATGAGAGAACTTGAGTTTAATCGTGAGGACGTTTTATTAATCCGTCCATTCTTTAGAATTTCAATGATTTAGCTAAATCGTGGAAGTTTTATTTTTTTCGTTTCTTGTTTTAATCAGGCCTAAATAATGGGAACGAAATTATACAGTGCCTCACGTTTTACTAAAAGAAAATAATTTATAAAACTAGCAACAATTTCTTACAGACAAATATATATTTTCCCAAGAAGTTGTCTGTCAAAATAAAGGACAGTTAACGAATAACAAAAATGCATGTTGTTTTATTAAAGGAATTTTAAAATATAAATTAAAATATAGGCCTAATATATGAGAATATTGACATTTTGCATATAGATCCATGTAGCCTAGCTCACTAAAACAGCCACTTTTAATGCTCTGATGCAAAGTAAACCACAATTTATTTTGAATAATATAACACATAATTCATATTATATAAATAATACTACACACCTATTAAATGTGTCAAATCTAAAATATGGTGTAATACTGTGTAGCTTAGAGAAAATATAAGCACAGGCTCAGGCACAGGCTTGACATTTATCCTGCTTGAATTCGTTCTAAGAAATGCACATAACTTCATAATTACCAAACTTTCATCTGTGAATATTAAATATTTTTAACTATAGTGTTTTTCTTTCATTTTCCCTGACTGCAGCCGTCAAATGTAACACATCAGAGAGGCAAAACTGACGTCTATTTGCGAAAATGTGCTTTGATGGGCTTGTTTGAAAACTTGTGATTAAAGCGCCACTCAGCGGTCAAAAGCTGCAAATGCACTTTGCAGACGCCGCGGCGGCGGTACGAGCGGCGGTAGAAGTGACGTTTTGGATGTCTACCTACTGTATCTATGTGTGCCTGGGCTACCACGCTGACCATCTTAACGCTAGTGGCCTATGGGTATGTGAGCCTTGGCTACTATGCCGACTGGCTTAACAGTAGTGGGCTATGACTATGTGAGCCTGGGCTACTACGCCGACTGGCTTAACTCTAATTAGACGTAAACTATGTAATGTTTAATTAACAAAATGGATATACGTTGCAATCTGATAGATAAGACCCCAGCACCTACCTGAGAAAATATCATAATTTAGTAATTTGATAACTGTTGTTGCTTTCTCTACTTCATCTGTCCCAGCGGCAGCGTAACAGCTTGTTAACTCATATTCATGAAATGAGACGGACAAGTTATCCGATGCATGCCTTTTACTCTGTCATCCAGATAAAGTTGTCAAAGTTACAGTGCACAAAAACCCCTGGGTGGACTGACCTGAATGATGTTCTTTCTCCATTTCTGAATTACACAGCACAGCGAGAGCACACGTCACACGAGCAAATGTCTCCGAACTACACTACCCGTAATACAGTTCACTCGGAACTAACCGTTTCAGCAGTCGTAGATTAGGGCTGCACGATAAATTGTATTTTAATCTTGATAACAATATCCACCCTATTTGAATAATTAAAACAATTGTCACTGTGAGGGACTGAGAAGTCAGGAACAAGGAACACAAGCTTTCCACTGAAAGATGGGTCTTTATTTGAACCCACCCAACAAAAACATCTTTACAAAAAGAATAAATCTTATCACACAACAAAATAAACCAACAAACAAAAATAAAATAGTCAAACATTCAGACAGAAACAAACAAACAAACAAACAAAAAATACCCTCAAATGAACAAAGCAACAGTTTATTAAGGAAAAGATGGGCCCATTACAAATTAAGAGGGAAACCAATGAAAGTCACATTCAACATATAACATTAAATCAAAATCAAATCAAATAGAAAAATATTAAATCAAGATAAAGAAAAACAAAATATAAATTAAATACCATAAATGTACAAACAACTAAATCAACTAATCAAAAACATAAACTTTTCCTCCTCCCCCGGGGAAACTCAGTGAATGGTATATCCGGGCAGAGCCATTAATGCTTAAATTCTCTGTTCCTGCTCGCACACTAATTTCGTCACACCAGGATGCGGCTGCATCGGACCATGTCGGAAGATCATCGCCAAACATAACTGGTTAACTTAAACTTAAAATAGAAACAAATGTAAGTAACAGATACAAAGTAACTAATCTGTGTGCACTCCAAATCAGTAACAATGTATATAAAAATGAGCTGTAGATATAAACATAACAATAAAGAATTAATGAATATTGGGTGGTTATTATAAAAGGAAACCAAATGAATGCAAATGACAAAACAGGGAAATTTAAATAAAGATAAACCTTAAATGAATAAACATGTTTTTCGTATAGATGTAGGTGTGTTCCTGCGAGTGCATACGGATCCACGTGTGGTGTGTGAGTGAGAGATGATACACCCATATTAACACTCTTGTGCGGCCACCACTCGGGCCATCACAGTCACAAACTCTTGTGCGGCCACCACTTGTTTAATCTGAGTCTATATTGCATTTCTAACAAGTCTTTACTACAATAGTGTTTATGCTTGTGGTTGCCCGATGTGAAGAGCTTTAGTCCCCAAACAGAGCTTTTCTCCTTTAAGGATACACTTTCTACCCAGTGTTTTATTTAATCTGTGCAATCTGGCAACCCTGTGCGCACTCACTGATGGCGGAACAAGCGCTGATGATATGAAAACATACCTGTGCTGAAGTTTAGTGATCTCTCCACATCGATGTTCTACTTAAGTTACATGGAAGTGTCATACAGCCAATTTGTGTTTTTTGCACAAGCCAGAATGCATTGCTTTGTCAGGCAGCAGCCGATCTTTGCGGCGCCGCATGAAGTCGAACAAGCCAGTTCATATGACTGTGATAGGCACATGTTCTTCTGACGCTGTGTGCAGCTGAAATCAACCACACTCTCATCACAATGAAAACATCATCCTTAGAAATAACGAACGTGAACACTGGGATAATCGCGGCACTGCTACGGCAAGCTCTAGTCATATATTTAAATGTTGAGCAGCGAGCTCAATACAGGAGAGAACCAATCAGCTGTGCCATGTGATAATAATGACATTACGCCAGATTGAGTTAGACCTATCGGACTGCGTCAGAGTTTCATGCCAGAACTCTGTATTGTATTTACAGTATTCACAGGGAACTTAAAACAACACAATAAACTAGAATAACTTAGGCTGTTAAATACGTGGAGTCCATTTGTAACATACCCTAAAACAGTAGGGAAGGCTGATGTGAAACTAACGTTTCAACACTTTGTCGAGATCCCGAAGCACAGATGTTACGAACACTGCTCCGAAGTGTGATTCAAAACACCCATGTCACGCGACTAAGGCAAATCAAAGCATTGGGGCGTTTCACAAGTGTTTCGAGACCCGACTCTGCTTTTGATCGACAGGGCCAGGAACAAACCACACAATCACACATCTGTCTTAACCTAACTCCCACAAAGTATAAAAGTTAATGCAGCAGAACAATTATTGTATTCAAATAAAATCTTTATATGTAAAAAATAAAAATGGCAGGTGTTGTGGCTTGAGGTCTTTTATTGTTATTTTTTTATGACCAAAATAACATATTCACAAAGAGTTAATTCAGTTGTCAGAGAGATGTTACAACACATTAGAAAAATAGGACAATAAAAACACAACTTTCACATATTTTTATAATTACATACTGTACATGCTTCACCCAGGATTTGAACCAAAAGTGACAGGTTCTCACAATATGCCACTTGTGCACACTAAACACTCCCCCATCTGCTCCTGTTTCAGAGCAATACTTGAAAAGTAAGTGATAATCCAATAGAAGTGAGATGCTGGAATGGTTTAGTCCTTAAAACAATTCCTCAGTCTAGCATGTTCAGTGCTTTGTCCTTTATGCAGGCCTTCTTCCTGATTCCTGGCATGTGATTGCTCACATGACAGGCAGACCCATGAACCTTAAAAAGACAAAGACACATTAAAATGATTAAGAGTAATAAAATGGCTAAGACAACATGTAAACCTATTAAAACTCGAATATATAGATATAAAACCATAATAGTATATATTGAGTGATATAAAACGTGTCCCGTTTAGAATCTTTAGAATTAGAATAGAACCTTTTTAACATTTTAAATGTCTTACTGTCCTTTTTAATAAATTTACTGTCACTTTTGATACATTTAATGCATCCTTTCTGTTTTTATTTTTTTAAATTTTTTTTTATTCCTCTAATTTTTTTCCAAGGGTTCGGGGGCTTTTGGGGCCCTTAACATGCTTAAAAAGTCTTGAAAATTGGCACACACCTTAGAATCTGTGGCCATTAGGGCCTGGCAGAGACTGGTACACGGGCGTGGCACAGGGGCTCTACAGCGCCCCCTGGAATATTGAGGTCCATATATCATCCATACTTGCACGTATACATATGAAACTCGGTACACATGTAGATCTCATCAAACCAAACAACTTTCGCACTGCATGTCATAAGCTCCGCCCAACAGGAAGTTGGCTATTTAGGGTTTTGTGAAAAACACATGCTCTGGAATTTGATATACTCCTCTGAGGAACTCCACCCGTTCGCCACAAAACTCGGTGAACATGATCTCAAGACATTGGGGATGCTAAATTGCGAAGATATTTTTGATATCTCGAACGGTTTGTCCGTGGCGAGGCGTTGAAATTATGGCGAGAAATGAGAAACAGGAAATGTCTAATAACATTCACATACATTACCTGATTTTGATCAAACTTCATCGGATTGTTCGTTGTATGTTGCCGATCGCATATATGTGACTATTAGGAGTCAAAGTTACAGTGCCACCAACTGGCAGCAGGAAGTGTGTCATTTTCAAAATGCTTTGAATTCAGCATCTTATTTTTACTCGATTTGCTTCAAACTTCATCAGAATAATGACAAATACACGGCCGATGTAAATCTGTTGTGGGGATATTGATATCTAACATAGTGTTGCCATGGCAACACTTCAAACTTGAATATTCTTTTCTGGGGATTTTGAGGCAGATAACATGCTCAGAATTACATAAAACTCAGAACACATATCAGTATTAATGATAGCTAGACACTGGCAAAAGCTCATGAAAGGGCGTGGAGGAGCCACTCTATAGCGCCACCTTTTGTCAAAAGTGGGGGGGTTAGTTTTAGCTACAGACACCGAACTCGGTACATAAATTGTTCTTATCAAGACGGACAACTTTCTCATTTACAGTCATCAGCTATGACCAACAGGAAGTCGGTTATATTGATTTGAATATGGATTTTTTGGAAAAATATAGCTGTGAATTAATGCATACTGCTCAGAGCAGAATTACAGTATACACACCAAACTTTGTCTACATGATGCCAAAACATTGAGGAACTTAAATTGCGAATGGATTTTGGATAGCTTGAACGGTTTCGCCGTAGTGATTTATTGAAATAACAGTAAAAAAGTAAACATAAATTGTCTTATATTTCTTAAAGTGCAGCTTCCAAACACTTCAAATTTTTTATATATAGAGGACAAGTCATTCTGAGCAAATATGCATAGTTTCACGACTTTACTATGCTCTATGGATAACAGAAAATTAAAAAACTGTCAGTCATCTGATATCACTCTGAGGCCACTCTCTCTGTGTGAGAAAAAGGAGGGGGCTGAGTCACTCTGATGGCTCTGCCATTGCCCTTTGAAGAATGTGTGTGTGTTGAGAGTATGTGTGTGACAGAGAAAGAGAGAGAGAGAGAGAGAGAGAGAGAGAGAGAGAGAGATCAAGCTATCCAGAGAGAGAGAGACTTAAACATCTCTTTAATCATCAGAAAAAAAAAATCAGTATTTTAAATTGATATTGTTTATGTTGTTGCTAATGTTTTTTTTTTTTTTTTTTTTTTTTTCAAAAATTTTTAATCATATAGTGTTTATTTTTTTAAACTAAATATAGATTAATCGTTTTTGATGTTACAAAGGTTATTTAGGTGTTTTTTTTTTTCCAAAAAAATCAGAAAAAAATCAAATGTAAATAACAGCATAGTCTTCACTGTTTAAAACTAAATATAGATTAATCATTTTTGATGTTACAAAGGTTATTTAGTCAGAAGCAGTGAGCACTTGTATTTTTTCTTTGACAGCATTAGATTTATTATTAGTTTGCTTTCACTTTAAGAACCAATCACGGGTTTAATATACACATGCCTTTTCTTTCTGAACTGTTAACATTAAGAAATATGCCTAACTGACTGTGTTTACTAGGATATTCCCCAAAACGCGCATTTAGATGTTATTATGTATTTATTGATCCATGCACAAAAAAAGCGGAAGATAGCTCAGTTTAGTATTCGCGCGTGCGGCTGTCTGTGTGTGTGCGTGCACGCGCTTCAGATGTGTGCGGTGAAAACTTCACACACACAGCGCTCGACTGTTCCGCGAACAATCCCGAGCGCGTTTTATATGCTCACCTTGTGCCTTATACCGAGTCATAATCGGTGAGTTTGAACGAGAATGCACCCGTTGACGGACATTATGTGAAAATGTAGACAGTGTCAAATAAGCTGCCTATTTATATAACAGATATCTATATTGTACGTGTGCTATCGATGCATCGATCGATCCATATCGATGAATCAATACACCCCTAATATATCAAATGTAAATAACTGCATAGTCTTCACTGTTTAAAACTAAATATATATTAATCGTTTTTGATGTTACAAAGGTTATTTAGGTGTTTTTTTTTTTTTAGGTGCTATCGATGCATCGATCCATATCGATGAATCAATACACCCCTAATATAGGCTATATATATATATATATATATATATATATATATATATATATATATATATATATATATATATATATATATATATATATATATATATATATATAATAATAAATTGCTTATAATAATAATAATTTCAAACTCATTTAAATACTGACCTATGACATCCTGTGACATGACATATATCTGAATTTACACAAACTCGTGATGTAACAGTAAAACAGTTCAGCTCACAGATGAAGACTAAGCTGTAATGCCAGCAAAAAATATTTCACAAATGCTTATAGATCAATAAAGTCATTAAAAATGCTATGCACGGCGTGCATCATTATTAGGCACTTGATATTCTGATGATATTTTCCAAGCACATTTTTCCAATTCCACATCCCATCAGTCTTAATAACTACTATACATTTGGTATTTGATCATTTATGAGTGATATATAATTGTCCATTATTGCTGGAAGTGAAAAACTGCTTATATTCAGGAGTGCTGAATTATTAGGCATGTTTTCTTTTACTGATAAAATTAAAATTAGCAAAAAAAAAACCATACTGTTCTGCAGATGTTATAACATATAACATGAAAGTAATTATTTTTTGTAGAGATTTTTTTTGAATTTTCCTTATGGTAATGGATGGATATATATTGTAGATTTATTTTTTTTTTTTTCAGTGAAAGTAATGTGTAAACAGCATCATGTAATATTTTTCATGATGGGTTTAGTTGCATATTTTGTCTATTTTAGTTTCCATAAAGTTTACTCTTAAAAAGCTCATTTTTATTCCATCTTCTATTCTGAAAAGTCTTAATTCTTAATTCTTTTTCAGTTAACTTGTGTCTTTTCTCCACCTGTCAATTTCTGTATTGCAATAGTTTTGAATAATTCTCATTGGGATTTAATAATTTTTGACTTTTCAGTCTGAGTTACAACTCTTTTTTGGCTCATTTCATCTGTAAAAAAAAAAATAGCCTAATAATTCTGCACACCTGAATATAAGGAGTTTTTCTCTTCCAGCCTTCAGGGACAATTATATATCACTCATAAATGATTGAATACAAAATTAATGGTAGTTATTAAGATTGATGTCGTTGGGAATTGGTAAAATTTGTTTGGGAAAAAAAAAAAATCTGAATATCGACATGCCTAATAATTGTGCACACAGTGTAAATCAATAAAGGTTTTAGTAACACTTTATAATAAGGTGTAATTTGTAAACATTAATAAATTCTGTAAAAATATATTTTTTCATGTTCATTTACTTTTGTTTTTTTTTTTTATTTTAGGTTGAAGTGAATTATGTTATGTTAACAGATATTTTTTTTTTTAAGTTTTGACTATTAACTGACATTGACATGCTATATAATTATTGTTCATGTAAATTAATATAGTTAATGTTAATAACTGAAACCTTATTAAAAGTGTTACTAAAAGTGTATATAAAGTTTTATTATTTCATAGTCTATTGTTGTGTGTGTGTGTGTGTCTTTCATAGTCTTGATGGTTTGGATTAACCCTTTTATTTGCTGAATCCTTAAAACCAGACTGCCATAGAGTTACTGTAAATGCATGTGCCCGCTGGGCACAATTTTCCTGATGCCACCGGGGTGGCGTTTGCGCTGATGGGCTTGAGCCCGCCATCGCTGCTTGAGCGAGAGCCCTATTGTTTTTTTATTATTTTTTATTATTTATTTTATTTTTTTTTCCAACGTCTCGGGGCTTTTGGGGCCCTTAACATACTCGAAAACTCTTGAAAATTGGCACACACATTGGAACCTGCGGCCATTAGGGCCGGGCAGAGACTGATACACGGGCGTGGCACAGGGGCTCTACAGCGCCCCCTGGAATATGGAGGGCCATATATCATACATACTTGCACGTAGACGTATGAAACTCGGTACACATATAGATCTCATCAAGCCAAACAACTTTCGTACTGCATGTCATAGGCTCCGCCCAACAGGAAGTTGGCTATTTAGGGTTTAGTATTCTTATTTTTCGTCAAAGTTGTGGGGGCTTTTGGGGCCCTTAACATGCTCAAAAACTCTTGAAAATTTGCACACACCTTAGAATCTGTGGCCATTAGGAGGCTGCAGAGGCTGAGACCCGGGCGTGGCACAGGGGCTCTACTGCGCCCCCTGGAACACAGTCAGAAATGTTGATGTATAGTTCAAACATACTTGCACGTATTCATATGAAACTCAGTACACATATAGATCTCATTGTGCCCCGAACAACTTTCGTATTGCATGTCATAGGCTCCGCCCAACAGGAAGTCCAGGAAGTCAGCTATTTAGAGCTATGTAAAAAGTGCATGCTCTGGAATTTGATATACTTGTCATAGGTTTTTTACCCGATTGCCACCAGACTTGGTCAACATGATCTCAAGACATTGGGGATGCAAAATTGCCAGGGGATTTTTGATATCTCGAATGGTTTGCTTGTGGCGAGGCGTTGAAATTATGGCGAGAAATGAGAAACAGGAAGTGTCTAATAACATCCACATACATTTCCTGATTTTAATTAAACTTCATCAGTTTGTTCGTTGTATGATGCCGATCGCATATATGTGACTATTAGGAGTCAAAATTATAGCGCCACCAACTGGCAGCAGGAAGTGTGTCATTTTCAAAATGCTTTGAATTCAGCATCTTATTTTTACTCAATTTGCTTCAAACTTCATCAGAATAATGACAAAACACGGCCCATGTAAAACTGTTGAGGGGATATTGATATCTAATATAGTGTTGTCATGGCAACATATCAAACTGGAATATTTTTCTGTATAATATATTCTGATTTTGAGGCAGATAACATGCTTAGAATTTCATGAAACTCAGAACACATATCAGTATTAATGATAGCTAGACACTGGCAAAAGGTCATAAAAGGGTGTGGAGGAGGCACTCTATAGCGCCACCTTTTGTCAAAAGTGGGGGGCTTAGTTTTAGCTACAGACACCAAACTCGGTACATATATTGTTCTTATTAAGACGGACAACTTTCTAATTTACAGTCATTAGCTACGACCAACAGGAAGTCGGCTATTTTGATTTGAATATGGATTTTTGGCTCTGTGTGAGGAATGTATGTGTGCTGAGACTTTCATTGTCTGAGAGAAAATGCGCCTCTACAGGAGCAATTCCCGGGACTGAGAGGGAGGAGTCTCGCTTAGTTTCACTTTTAAATCGGTTAAAAATACAACTAAATAAATCAATTTAATTCACACTGACAAGCTAAACCAACATATCTTATTATTAGCGGGTCAGGGCTTATTAATAATTGATGTCTGGCGACAGAGAACAGAGAGATAGACGAGAGATATGTCACCGCTCCGAACAGCGTGTGCAGTCTCAACGAGCTCACAACAAACGAGTTTATTCTTGTTTAAGACCTTTTAAAAAATAAAATATTACGGCGATTGCACACAATCCGCCAATTAGAACACACCAAGAGCTAAATTCAGATGTTTGTGAGCTGTTAACATGTTAAAATGAAATATTTGCTGCAGCCTGTCTGACAGCGCGAGACGTCTGAACACTTGAAGGGAAAAAAAGTGTACATACAGAAACTACAGCCTTTTACATTAAAACACAGCGGCGAATCATCAAAAAACAATTAGAAGAACATATTATAGAGATGAAAATGAGTGTTTATGAGTGCTTGTGAGATTTTCTTTGTCTAAGGGCTGAACATCACATCGATTGCTCTGCGCTTATGGACAAGGTGATGGTTTTTTTCGGCGAGAACGGACAAATAAATACACATTTAATTCACACCTGACAAGCTGAACCAACATATGTTATTATTACCGGCTCAGATCTCATTAATAATTGATGTCTGGCCAGAACAGTGAGAAAGACTAGAGAGAAATCACCGCTGCTTCAGCGCGTGCAGTCTCAACGAGCTCACAATAAAAGCATTTTTATAGTTTTAAGAGCTTTTTAAAATAAAATATTACCGCGAATGCACACAATCCACCCATTAGAACACAACAAGAGCTAAATTCGGGTATTTGTGAGCTGTTTGATTGTGAAAATTGAAAGACTATTTGACAGCGCGAGACTGTCTAAGGGCAGAATAACATCGATCTCTCGAGCTCCAGAGGACGCTGATTCTGGCAAGAACGAACAAATCAAGAACAAGGTTATTTCAAAATACATAATAGCTTGGCGAATATAAACGAAAACAGTCACGTGAACATAAACAGTTGAGAAATAAATCTGAAGTGTATCATGATACTGGATTTGAATATTAAAGTGACTGCATTTACCAGCTGCTTTTCTGTCTTTAATTTTAATCTATAAAAACAGAAAATCATTCGTCTGGCTGCTTTTTTTTGTATGTATTCATGTATTTATTATTATTATTATTATTATTTTTTTTTTTTTGCTCTAACAAGAATTAATCTATATTTAATTAAATTAAATTTCTGCATCTAAACACCTATAAACCTAAAACATGCTCTATTAAACTATTGTTAGCAATTTCTTTATCGTCCAGTTTAACTGGTGTACACACTTTTATTTTCATAATAAATTTTTTTTTTTTTTAGATAATAGACAGTTACAGTGGTCTATAATAAATATTAACAGGTTTTGTTCAAGCTGCTTAAAATGTTTGAAGTAGGCTCATTTTTTTAAATGTAAATCTAAAAAAAAAAAAAAAAAAAAAAAAAAAAAAAAAAAAAAAAAAAAAAAAAAATAAATAAAAAAAAAATAAAACTGGGAAACAGCCATATTTACGAAAAGGTGCTTAACCTATAGAAAAAAAATAAGGATATGAATTAAATTAGTGTTTAATTTTTAGTAATGACCATTTTTGTTGTCATAAAAACCTTCTTCTTTACAATACAGAATAACGATTGTCAATAGTAAATATTATGAAAACAATAACTGTTGTATTTTTCATCATTATATAGTTTATGTATTATAATTGTAAAAACAAAACAAATTTAGCAACTCACATAGTAATCATTCAACACTGCTTAAAAATGTAATTTGAAAATTAAACTCATGATTAAGCATGAAATAAGATACAGAATCAGTAAATTCGATTTTAATGTGGGTATATTATCAGTAAATTAATCATTAAATATTTATAATCAATAAAAAAATATTGGCCCCTTTCATAATGTTGTTCAAAAATGAAGGGCACAATGCTAATGTTGTCCACTCGATGGTGCCACAGGACAGCAAATACTTCAAGATCTGTTCAAAGACTTGAAAATGTTTCATTTATGTAAATAAATCAAAAATGCATATACATTCATTCTTTTTTTTCATAAACTTTAATAAAGCCCAATATAGTAATTATGCAAAAAAAAACTATCATCTCCGAAATACCATTACGTTTTTTATCTTATTTTAATAGTATTGACAACATATTTCTCAAGTTATCACGCATTACTGAAAAAGTGAAGAAGGGACACTATATTTGTTATCTATTTTCATGTTGTGCGTATAATAATTTACTTGAAAAGAGACACGTCCATTGTTTAACTGCATCATCTACACAAACAATTGTGCTTGGACCCCTTATGATCACCTGGACTTAAACCACATTGTTTCAGTTACCTTCTGTGTCTTTGGCCACAACGCTTCAGTGACAGGAATGTGAAATAGCAAACAGGGGAACAAATAAAAGGCATGACTTTATTTGCATCCAGTTAGCCAACTCTATTACAGGTGTTCCACAGCCAAGACTCTTATTAGAATAGAAAATAGCAAGGGTTCGAATAAATAGTTTATTAATCATTTAATTTCACTTTCTTAATGAATATTGTTCTGTGTATGTGATTTCAAAGTCTTGATGCTTCGGATTAACCCGTTAATTGCCGTATCCCTTAAAACCTGAGTGCCAGAGGATTACTGTAAATGCATGTGCCCGCTGGGCACAGTTTACCTGATGCCACCGGGGTGGCGTTTGCGCTGATGGCTTGAGCCCGCCATCGCTGCTGGCGCTATATTTAGGGCGCTGATGGATTATTTGAGCCCGCCATCGCTGCTTTTCCCTTATTTTATTATTATTATTATTATTATTATTATTATTTTTTTCCAACGTCTCTGGGGCTTTTGGGGGCCCTTAACATACTCGAAAACTCTTGAAAATTGGCACACACATTGGAACCTGCGGCCATTAGGGCCGGGCAGAGACTGATACACGGGCGTGGCACAGGGGCTCTACAGCGCCCCCTGGAATATGGAGGGCCATATATCATACATACTTGCACGTAGACGTATGAAACTCGGTACACATATAGATCTCATCAAGCCGAACAACTTTCGTACTCCATGTCATAGGCTCCGCCCCAACAGGAAGTTGGTTATTTAGGGTTTAGTATTCTTATTTTTCGTCAAAGTTGTGGGGGCTTTTGGGGCCCTTAACATGCTCAAAAACTCTTGAAAATTTGCACACACCTTAGAATCTGTGGCCATTAGGTGGCTGCAGAGGCTGAGACCCGGGCGTGGCACAGGGGCTCTACGGCGCCCCCTGGAACACAGTCAGAAATGTTGATGTATAGTTCAAACATACTTGCACGTATTCATATGAAACTCAGTACACATATAGATCTCATTGTGCCGAACAACTTTCGTATTGCATGTCATAGGCTCCGCCCAACAGGAAGTCAGCTATTTAGAGCTATGTAAAAAGTGCATGCTCTGGAATTTGATATACTTGTCATAGGTTTTTTACCCGATTGCCACCAAACTTGGTCAACATGATCTCAAGACATTGGGGATGCAAAATTGCCAGGGGATTTTTGATATCTCGAATGGTTTGCTCGTGGCGAGGCGTTGAAATTATGGCGAGAAATGAGAAACAGGAAGTGTCTAATAACATCCACATACATATCCTGATTTTAATTAAACTTCATCAATTTGTTCGTTGTATGATGCCGATCGAATATATGTGACTATTAGGAGTCAAAATTATAGCGCCACCAACTGGCAGCAGGAAGTGTGTCATTTTCAAAATGCTTTGAATTCAGCATCTTATTTTTACTCAATTTGCTTCAAACTTCATCAGAATAATGACAAAACACGGCCCATGTAAAACTGTTGAGGGGATATTGATATCTAATATAGTGTTGCCATGGCAACATATCAAACTGGAATATTTTTCTGTATAATATATTCTGATTTTGAGGCAGATAACATGCTTAGAATTTCATGAAACTCAGAACACATATCAGTATTAATGATAGCTAGACACTGGCAAAAGGTCATAAAAGGGCGTGGAGGAGGCACTCTATAGCGCCACCTTTTGTCAAAAGTGGGGGGCTTAGTTTTAGCTACAGACACCAAACTCGAAAGGTACATATATTGTTCTTATTAAGACGGACAACTTTCTAATTTACAGTCATTAGCTACGACCAACAGGAAGTCGGCTATTTTGATTTGAATATGGATTTTTGGCTCTGTGTGAGGAATGTATGTGTGCTGAGACTTTCATTGTCTGAGAGAAAATGCGCCTCTACAGGAGCAATTCCCGGGACTGAGAGGGAGGAGTCTCGCTTAGTTTCACTTTTAAATCGGTTAAAAATACAACTAAATAAATCAATTTAATTCACACTTACAATCTAAACCAACATATCTTATTATTAGCGGGTCAGGGCTTATTAATAATTGATGTCTGGCGACAGAGAACAGAGAGATAGACGAGAGATATGTCACCGCTCCGAACAGCGCGTGCAGTCTCAACGAGCTCACAACAAACGAGTTTATTCTTGTTTAAGACCTTTTAAAAATAAAATATTACGGCGATTGCACACAATCCGCCAATTAGAAACACACCAAGAGCTAAATTCAGATGTTTGTGAGCTGTTAACATGTTAAAATGAAATATTTGCAGCAGCCTGTCTGACAGCGCGAGACGTCTGAACACTTGAAGGGAAAAAAAGTGTACATACAGAAACTACAGCCTTTTACATTAAAACACAGCGGCGAATCAACACAAAACCATTTAGAAGAAACATATTATAGAGATGAAAATGAGTGTTTATGAGTGCTTGTGAGATTTTCTTTGTCTAAGGGCTGAACATCACATCGATTGCTCTGCGCTCCAGAACACGGTGATGGTTTTTTTTTCGGCGAGAACGGACAAATAAATACACATTTAATTCACACTGACAAGCTGAACCAACATATGTTATTATTACCGGCTCAGATCTCATTAATAATTGATGTCTGGCCAGAACAGTGAGAAAGACCAGAGAGAAATCACCGCTGCATCAGCGCGTGCAGTCTCACGAGCTCACAATAAAAGCATTTTTTATAGTTTTAAGAGCTTTTTAAAATAAAATATTACCGCGCGAATGCACACAATCCACCCATTAGAACACAACAAGAGCTAAATTCAGGTATTTGTGAGCTGTTTGATTGTGAAAATTGAAAGACTATTTGACAGCGCGAGACTGTCTAAGGGCAGAATAACATCGATCTCTCGAGCTCCAGAGGACGCTGATTCTGGCAAGAACGAACAAATCAAGAACAAGGTTATTTCAAAATACATAATAGCTTGGCGAATATAAACGAAAACAGTCACGTGAACATAAACAGTTGAGATATAAATCTGAAGTGTATCATGATACTGGATTTGAATATTAAAGTGACTGCATTTACCAGCTGCTTTCTGTCTTTAATTTTAATCTATAAAAACAGGAAATCATTCGTCTTGGCTGCTTTTTTTTTTTTTTTTGTATGTATTCATGTATTTATTATATTATTATTATTATTATTTTTTTTTTTTTGCTTTTTAAAGAATTAATCTATATTTAATTAAAATGACATGTTATTTTACATTTGATTTGTCCATTTCTGCATCTAAACACCTATAAACCTAAAACATGCTCTATTAAACTATTGTTAGCAATTTCTTTATCGTCCAGTTTAACTGGTGTACACACTTTTATTTTCATAATAAATGTGTTTTTTTTTAGATAATAGACAGTTGCAGTGGTCTATAATAAATATTAACAGGTTTTGTTCAAGCTGCTTAAAATGTTTGAAGTAGGCTCATTTTTTTAAATGTAAATCCTAAAATAAAAAAACAAAAAAAAAAAAAAAAAAAAAAACAAAAAAAAAATACAACTGGGAAACAGCCATATTTACGAAAAGGTGCTTAACCTATAGAAAAATAAAACTATGAATTAAATTAGTGTATTAATTTTTAGTAATGACCATTTTTGTTGTCATAAAAACCTTCTTCTTTACAATACAGAATAACGATTGTCAATAGTAAATATTATGAAAACAATAACTGTTGTATTTTTCATCATTATATAGTTTATGTATTATAATTGTAAAAACAAAACAAATTTAGCAACTCACATAGTAATCATTCAACACTGCTTAAAAATGTAAGTTGAAAATTAAACTCATGATTAAGCATGAAATAAGATACAGACTCAGTAAATTCGATTTTAATGTGGGTATATTATCAGTAAACTAATCATTAAATATTTATAATCAATCAAAAAATATTGGCCCCTTTCATAATGTTGTTCAAAAATGAAGGGCACAATGCTAATGTTGTCCACTCGATGGCGCCACAGGACAGCAAATACTTCAAGATCTGTTCAAAGACTTGAAAATGTTTCATTTATGTAAATAAATCAAAAATGCATATACATTCATTCTTTTTTCATAAACTTTAATAAAGCCCAATATAGTAATTATGCAAAAACTATCATCTCTGAAATACCATTACGTTTTTATCTTATTTTAATAGTATTGACAACATATTTCTCAAGTTATCACGCATTACTGAAAAAGTGAAGAAGGGACACTATATTTGTTATCTATTTTCATGTTGTGCGTATAATAATTTACTTGAAAAGAGACACGTCCATTGTTTAACTGCATCATCTACACAAACCATTGTGCTTGGACCCCTTATGATCACCTGGACTTAAACCACATTGTTTCAGTTACCTTCTGTGTCTTTGGCCACAACGCTTCAGTGACAGGAATGTGAAATAGCAAACAGGGGAACAAATAAAAGGCATGACTTTATTTGCATCCAGCTAGCCAACTCTATTACAGGTGTTCCACAGCCAAGACCTCTTATTAGGATAGAAAATAGCAAGGGTTCGAATAAATAGTTTATTAATCATTTAATTTCACTTTCTTAATGAATATTGTTCTGTGTATGTGATTTCAAAGTCTTGATGGTTCGGATTAACCCGTTAATTGCCGTATCCCTTAAAACCTGAGTGCCAGAGGATTACTGTAAATGCATGTGCCCGCTGGGCACAGTTTACCATCGCTGCTTGCAGCTATATTACAAATTATATCTATTTCAGATAAATGTTGTTCTTTTGAACTTTCTATTAATCACAGAATCCTGATAATATATATATATATATATATTGTACACAACTGTTTTCAACATTGATAATAATCAAAAATGTTTTTTGAGCACCAAATCAGCATATTAGAATGATTTCTGAAGATCATGTGACACTGAAGATTGGAGTAATGATGCTGAAAATGGTTTACTATTGTATTATTATTATTTTAAATTGTAATAATATATCATGATATTACTGTTTTTACTGTATTTTGGATCAAATCAATGCAGGCTTGGTGAACAGAAAGGACTTTCGAACAGTAATGCACGTCCAACAGAATAATTGTAGCATTATTTACCAATGTGGTATTTATTATTTTCCCTAAAAACAACTGGATGATTGACACTTTGTGGTAATAGTGTTTGTTCCAAAAGGCTTGTTTAAATGCAAGAAACTAGTTTATTAGATATTAAAAATATAAATTGTGTCAGTCTGTGTGTTAGTGTTGTGGGGATTTTTCAACGGTTTCAGTGCATTTTACATAGTTACATCCAGTAGGTGGTGGTAAGGGACTGTTATGAGTGAGTCTGTCAGTCATCAGACTATTCAACCATTTCAGTCCAAAAGTCTGCTTTATTCAGGAACTAACTATGGCTATCAATATGTCAATCATAGCTATTTCAAGAGTGAATCCCGCGTTTATATGTTGATGTAATTCCTGAACTTTGCAGCGTGTATGTGGCCGTTGGTTTTAGCAGCATGAAAAACAAGTTTTATACAATTCTGAATGGATTATATATAATCCTTGAGAGAGCGGTCAGGGGGACAAGGACAGCAGGATATTTCATACACAAAACAAAAAAAGGAAAAACAAAACGAGGGGTAGAAGCCACTAAATTACTTTCTTGTTTAGGTCCAGTCTTCTGTCACGGTGTAGTGTGGGATAAACGCATGAAGGCGAAGATCACAAAATAAAGTCTTTAATAATCCACATAGGGGTAATCCATTACAAGAAGGAAGCGCGCGCACACAGATATATACATCGATGCAGTAGACCGGACGATAAAAGGTAGAATAAGTAAAACTCATATTGGCCACTTCTAATCATTTTAAATAATCATGATTACAGTATTGACCAAAATAATTGTGATCATAATCAAGCATTCTTAGGAACACAGAAATTAATATTTTAAAAGATTTGAACACAATGACCGCATCATTAATTAAATGTAAGATTAACATTAATAAAAATAATAATAATAAATAGCTTTATAAAATTTAGAATGGGTATTTACTTATTTTTTTTTCTAACTTCTGATGCCTGAGAGCTCCTGCCCCCCTGCACTTGTATTCTTCATTGTATGGAAAAGAGCAGCATACATTTTCTACTATATATATATATATGTGTGTGTGTGTGTGTGTGTGTGTGTGTGTGTGTGTGTGTGTGTGTGTGTGTGGTGTTCCATGAAAGAAATGCCTTTAAGAAACTTACATTTTCAAAATGACACACATTTCTTTCTTCACATCTCTAAAAAAGCATGCTATTCTGTGGAAGTGCATCAAAAATAGTTTTTGACAAGAAAAAAGGGACTAAGTCCAAAATGTTTCGGACAAATACTGACATCCAACCTGTACAGATACACACTCAGGCAGACTTCATTTCCCTCTTGTAATTTACTGTGAGCGCTCACATGTGAGCTCTCATAGCCATGGAATCATCTATCTTAATCAAGGCTGATGATGCTTTATTAAGCACTCAAGCAGTGGAGTGTAGAGTGGAACAAAGAATAGACAGACTACAGGAGGAGCAGGTGGTTGGAGAGAGATCTTTAGTAATCATGTCATGGATGCAGTGCCAAGGGGCCAACAAGCAAGCTTTACGCAGTTTACTTTAAAATATGGCTGGATCTGCCTTCTTTTAACCATTGACTGTCAAATTAAAAAATAATTTCTCTCTCTTTCTCGCTTCCTCTTCAGCCATCGGCATACACAAATGACAATTTGATGACAATGATTTTTAAATACTTCATGATTATGTAATCAGAATAATTATATATAGTGGCCACACACTGGACTTCGCTGACTTGCATTTTATGAATCATCAAGGACTACTGTTTTAGATAAAAAATCTTGTTTACTGTTCTACGAGAGAGAGAGAGAGAGAGAGAGAGAGAGAGAGAGAGAGAAAGTCAATGTGTTTGCAAAAACACTGAAAGACACAGCATGGGGCAGACAAACCAACTCTACAACCCTGAAAACAACACAACTGCCAACCTACAGAACACAAAACCAGACACCCACCAGAAACCTACAGTCTCATCACAGAGAACGACCACCACTGGCTGCACAATACCAGGGACCCCCACACCATGCTAAAATCCACATCAGAACACCCCATGCACCAGCACTACACCACCACAGACCTACACCAGTCCATCAGCAGAAGCCCCAGTTTGCACCAGATCACCATCCAAGACACCCCCGACCACAAAAACATCACTCCAGGCAGAGGAGCAACACTAGGAAGAGCCCACCACCAGCAGCAGCAACCAGCCTTCCACCTGCTCATGCACCTTCAGCTGATAACACACCGAACCCAGCACCACTCCCACACTCCAGGAGCTACGCTCAGGCCCTGAAAGGACAAGCAAATACACTGGAGATGAGTGAGATCCGACAGCTGCTGAACTACATCAGTGCCCAGCTGACAGCATGACAGTCCACACAGCATGCAAACACCTGCCTAACAATGAAAAAAAATATATATATATATATTTTTTTTTCAAAACATTATATTACATTAGAAAAGGATTACCTCTATTTTTGGAAACAAGAACTCTATACTGTGAACTCTTAAAATGACTCTGTCAATATCAATGTGGAATATTCAAAGATTGAATTCAACAGCCTTTGGGCTACAGAGTTCGAACACAGAATTCCAGAAGAGCATCAAGGAAATGGATCTTATAATTCTACAGGAGACATGGAGCAGGGCAGACACCATCACCCACTGCCCACTCAACTACAGAGAAATCATCCTACCATCACAAAAACTCAACACAGTCCGACAGGGAAGAGACTCAGGAGGACAAATAATCTGCATGGTACAAATCAAAACACCACAACCACATCAACACAGTAAAGCAATTCAAATACTACACCTGGCTTAAAATCCACAAGGTACTGCTCCCATCCAGAAAAGATATATTCCTGTGTGCCATATACATCCCGACATCAGAGTCCCCCTACTTCAGCGAAGACACATTCTCCACATTAGAGGAAGAGACAAGCCACTTCCAGGCCCAGGGAAACATGCACATCTGTGGAGACTGGAACGCAAGAACAGGACTACAGCCGGACTTCATAGACACACAAGGGAGCAAATACATCAACAACAAACTGACTGTTATTAAAGGGATAGTTCACCCAAAAATCAAAATTATGTCATTAATGACTCACCCTCATGTCGTTCCAAACCCGTGAGACCTCCGTTCATCTTTGGAACACAGTATAAGATATTTTAGATTTAGTCCGAGAGCTTTCAGTCCCTCCATTGAGAATGTATGTACGGTATACTGTCCACGTCCAGAGAGGTAATAAAAACATCTTCAAAGTAGTCCATGTGACATCAGAGGGTCCGTTAGAATTTTTTTGAAGCATCGAAAATACATTTTGGTCCAAAAATATCAAAAACTACGACTTTATTCAGCATTGACTTCTCTCCCGGGTCTGTAATGAGCGCGTTCACAGCACATCCAGTTCGCGAACGAATCACTCGATGTAACCGGATCTTCTTGAACCAGTTCACCAAATCGAACTGAATCGTTTGAAACGGTTCGCGTCAACAATAAGCATTAATCCACAAATTACTTAAGCTGTTAACTTTTTTAACATGGCTGACACTCCCTCTGAGTTATAAATAAATAAACCAATAAACCAATATCCCGGAGTAATTCATTTACTCAAACAGTACACTGACTGAACCGAGCCAGATAACGAACGAAACATTGACTAGTTCTCGAGTCAAGAACCGGTTCTGTCGGACGCATCTGGTTCGAGAACCGAGGAGCTGATGATACTGCGCATGCGTGAAGCAGACTGACACACAGCGCGTCTGAACTGAACTGGTTCTTTTGGTGATTGATTCTGAACTGATTCTGTGCTAATGTTATGAGCGCGGGTAAACTGAAGGCTTGAATCAAGGGCTATCATCGCCAATGAAGTCATTATGTCGAGCGCAAAAGAACTGGTGAACCGTTTTCGGCAACCGGTTTATTGAATCAAACTGTCAGAAAGAACCGGTTCGCGGAGAAGAACAGAACTTCCCATCACTACCGGTGATCCGAAAACCGATGCAACCGGTTCTTGACTCGAGAACGAGTCAATGTTTCATTCGTTATCTGGCTCGGTCATCAGTTCAGTCAGTGTACTGTTTGAGTAAATGAATTACTCATCCGGGATATTGGTTTATTTGAAAACTCAGAGGGAGTGTCAGCCATGTTAAAAAAAGTTAACAGCTTAAGTCATTTGTGGATTAATGCTTATTGTTGACGCGAACAGTTTCAAACGATTCAGTTCGATTTGGTGAACTGGTTCAAGAAGATCCGGTTACATCGAGTGATTCGTTCGCGAACCGGATGTGCTGTGAACGCGCTCATAACAGACCCGGGAGAGAAGTCAATGCTGAATAAAGTCCTAGTTTTTGATATTTTTTGGACCAAAATGTATTTTCGATGCTTCAAAAAATTCTAACGGACCCTCTGATGTCACATGGACTACTTTGAAGATGTTTTTATTACCTTTCTGGACGTGGACAGTATACCGTACCATACATTCTCAATGGAGGGACAGAAAGCTCTCGGACTAAATCTAAAATATCTTATACTGTGTTCCGAAGATGAACGGAGGTCTCACGGGTTTGGAACGACATGAGGGTGAGTCATTAATGACATAATTTAGATTTTTGGGTGAACTATCCCTTTAATAACACATTCTCCCATATCCACAGAAATGACCATGATCATTTAGTAAATAAGAACGGGAAAGACCTCCTGCAGCTCTGTTGAAGCCTGGGTCTGTATATCATCAATGGTAGGTTACGAGGAGACACTTTAGGGAGAATCACATTTAGTTCACCTCTGGGGAATAGCACAGTTACAGACATAGATCCTTCGTCTCTCAGATCATTCACTGTTAGAGAACTAACCCCTCTGTCTGATCACAGTCAAATCACTGTGTATCTCAAAAAGACTGAAAATAACATTAACACAAAGCCCAGTAAACTGTACAACATTGGAAAACCATACAGATGGGCTGAAAACAGTGCTGAAGAATATCAGAAAGCACTTAGCAGCCAAAAAATACAAGTGATAGATAACCGATAGATAACTTTCTAAATAACATCTATGCTCACACTAATCAACGTGTCAATCTTGCGATCAAAGATATAAATTACATATTTGAAAAAATCAGCAAAACTATCCAAATTGAAAACAAAAAATGGAAAAAATCAAATGCCCAAAAATGTCAAAACCTGGTTTGATCAGGACTGCCAAACTATTCGCAAAAAGCTGAGAACATTATCAAATCAGAAACACAGAGATCCAAATAATGCAGAGATCCGCCTTCTTTACTATGAAACACTAAAACAATACAAACATACACTCAGAACCAAAAAAGCACAATACACCCAAAAACAACACACAATAATTAAGAAGTCAGTGAACACAAACCAATTTTAAAATAATTGGAACAATCTAAAAAAAAAAAAAAAAAAAAAAACTGATCATGAAGAATTGGCAATCCAAAATATAGAAATATGGGAAAGTCATTTCCAAACATTGTTTAATAAAGTACAAACAGTGTTTAATAAAGTACAAACAGACACAAACTGTAAACAAAACCAAACAATCAACCAGTTGGGAAAACTACAATTAGCCGTCAAAGATAACCAAAACTTATTAGATTTCCCAATAACTGATAAAGAACTTAAAGAAAAAAATCAAAAACCTCCAACTCAAAAAAGCATCTGGACCTGATGGGATATTAAATGAAATGATAAAACACAGAAGCAGTAAATTTCATTTGGCCATTCTAAAACTATTCAATGTGATTCTGAGTGTAGGTTACTTCCCTGAGCAGCAACCTGGGAAAGTTATTCTATAGCATAATAAATGCACAACTATTAGACTTAATCACCACACACAATGTACTGAGCAGAAGTCAAATTGGATTTTTACCAAATTACTGTACATCTGACCACATTTATACATTACATACTCTAATTGAAAAACATGTCAACCAAGATAAAGGTAAAATATATGCATGCTTTATTGACTTTAAAAAAAGCTTTTGACTCAATTTGGCACCAAGGACTATTTTACAAACTTATTGAAAGTGGCATGGGAGGTAAAACCTATGACCTTATCAAATACACAGACATACGGACAGTGTTCTATGATAAAATACAGCAGATCCATCAGACATTTAAAACTCTTTCAAACCAGGAGAAACTGCCGTATCTGTTAGGTGAACACAAGAACTGCTGTGTTTGCTGCTCAATATGTGCCAGCATGTCACCATAGAAGAGAAAACACTCAACCTGCCCTGATCTGATGTTTCCAGCACATGTAGATTATGTTATGCCATATTACTGTATTATATTAATTAGATGTATATTTTGCCTCTGTAAATCTAAAACTTTATCTTATTTTATTTTATTTTATTTTATTTTATTTCTAACTTACACTAATTAGATACACTAATTCATTTTGCACTACATTATTAATACTTTTATATATTTTTATTATTACTATTACTATTATTCTTTTTCTTTCTGTTAACCCTCTGGGGCCTGAGGGTGTTTTGGGGGCCTATAGAGAAGTTTTGACATACCCTGATATTCATGTTTTTTTCAGTTGCTTATAAAATACAAATGGCTAAAGTCTAATAACACTGTAATCAGCACAAACTGGGCTACAATAATATGTGAGCAGCATGTATGTACATGACTGTTTTTGAGAAAGTGACGTTTATGCGTGGTTAGTGAAAAACTAAAATTTTGAAGTCACTGAAATAAGGCAAAAAAACACCTAGAGAACATTTGTTCACAAGACTTTTGAGAACAGATTTTGAAGCCTAAGAGTTTTTGCTTCAAAATGATGTGAAAATCATCTTGATTACTCGCTCACAGAAAACAATATATTGATTTACATTTTTTAAGACACTTTTTGTTTAGGAAAGGTATATGCGAGAAGGCGTCAACTATCCTGCATAATGCTGTGATTCACACCTGAGAAGACAAAGGCCCGCATAATGAGCTGCATAATGAGCCTTTCAGTCAGGTGTGTGACTGAGAGAGAAGAGTTACAAGATAGACTCTGAGGACAAAATACATTTTTTAAAACTACATTATTAACATTATTGTGATGGTCACTGATACTAGTACTAATTTATAGAAAAAAGATCACAATTACCACATAGCACACATATTATCAGTGATATTTACACCTTACTTGATACATTTACACCTCAGAGGATCCCGGGTATAACACATTCAAAATACTTACACCAGAGTAGATATTTACGAACAGAAGCTTAGTTACATTCAGAAACACAAGCATGCTTTGTATGTAGGCCTATACAATATATATAGTTATAAACATATTTGGCTATATTCGTGAACAGAGAATAGCCTATCTCAGTAAAGTTTTGTCTAACCGTTCTTACTGATATTAGGCTAGCAACAATATTTTTTTTTTATATCGTATTGCTGTTTATGTTATATAACATAAAAAAAAACATCCTGGCATGCTGAGACATTTAGATGCTGTGAATGAAACTTTATAATGTTTCACTTGATTATACATTTTGTCAGGAATTATAGTTTGAAAAAAGTCTAACTAGTAAAATGTGTACAGGTCATGTGAAAACTAATACAAGCAGGATAATAAAAAAAAGACTTACCCATGTTTAGGATCTCTGCTTGATCAAGCCGCTGCATCAATAATCCAAAGTTTCTTGAGGTGAATTCTTTCTTATTTGTCACAGCAAGTCTTTTCTGTGGTGAATTCAGTCTCATTCATCTCAGTGCAAAGTAAAATGTAAAAAACTCGCTGCTTTGTTTGTTGTTATGGGGCGTTTACCTGCTGTGACCATTATAATGCCAATAGCACGCTCGGCGCGTGGGTGTGATCACATTAGATATAATGAAGGGATACGTGAAAGACTGGACATCGCGTTGGTTTCATATGGATTACTTTATCACAGAATATTTGTTTTTGGTAGCACTTTCTTAGTTTAAAAGTAGGCATATGTGCACTATTTGTAAGCAGCCTAGTTGCAAGTGCTTTGGCAATACAAATGTACAGTTTTTGTCATGCCAATAAAGCTCACCTAAATTGAATTGAAATTGAGAGAGAGAGAAAAACGACCTACATCTTGGATGGCCTGAGGGCAAGTAAATTAACAGCAAATTTTAATTTTTGGGTCAACTATCCCTTTAAGCTTATGGCAAGCACCACTGAAGAATGTTCCGTGGAAGAACTGAAAGTAATAGTTCACCTAGAAATGACATTTTAATTTAAAAAAAAAAAAAAAAAAAAAAAAACTTTTTTTTTTTTTAAACGCATGGATTCAGTGCTGATTCCTTTGAAACACTGATCAATCTAAAACTAAATCTCCTTCTACTTCTCATTCTCACCATCAGTTTGACTGACAGAAACCCTGCATCAACTTAGCCTTCTCTCCATTGATTTCAGAATGGTGCAGAACAGTCAGCAAGGTGACTTTCCAAGGTGACTACTCCACCACCTACTAACAGTACATGGCCCTTGAATTAACTGACACCAAGCCAGCACTTTTTAGGTAAGCAGGCTAGGCTCTTAAACATCTTTCCGTGAAGAACAATAAAATTGTCAGAAAAGATTGAGGTTTTGCTTACTTTACAAGGACTATTTCATAAGTGCAGTATTTGACTACTGAAACTTTTACAAATGTTATTCAAATGGAGCGTAGCGTTAGTTCTGGCAGGTCACGTTAGTCAAGCTTGCATCAACTGACAGCTGATCCACGTCTACCTATAGGAATACAACGCCAATCATAATTCCCTTTATAAAGTCCTTTCAGTCATTATTCAGCAGCTATCACTTTGCTCAGGAGCTAATCACCTACCTCCATCCCCAACTCCTCCTCTCGTCCAGTCAGGACTTGGCATTGGATATTTAGGGCCCAAGCACCGCGGTGCGAGGACCCTCTTGGAATTTCTCAGTTTCTTCTTCTTCTTCTTCTTCTTCTTCTTCTTCAAAGTGAATTGCATTTTTGAGGCCCTAAAAATGCTCCAAAACTCACAAAGCTTTGCACACGCATCAGAACTGGCAAAAATTTACATCTGATATAGGTTTCAGAAGTGGGTGTGGCAAAATGGCTCGATAGCACCACCTGTAAAATTTCAACGGAGTGCGCCTTGAGTTATGTTTCACGTACATGAATGAAAATTGGTACACACGTATAACACCATTACCTTCAAAAAAAAGTATCTTGGTACAAAGTCCAAAACCCAACAGGAAGTACGTTATTTTAAATTTCCTCTAAAATTTTTGTGAAGTTTTTGCCATTTCCATGCCTCATACTTTGACAAACTCCTCCTACAGTTTTAATCGGATCATCTTCAAATTTGTTGAGGGATTTTAAAATCTGTTTAATAGTATTGAGGTTCAAGTTGAATCTAGTATAAAAAAAAGCTTTAAATTCCTTAAATTATTTCTATGAATTAAAGTAGCCTAACTTAAAAATATGTTATCATGACTTTTCATCATATAATTTTTTACAGTGTGATAATGAGCTGTAATCGTTTTCCATTTTCGGAAACCAAGCACCCACTTTTTTTCTTTTTTAAATCTAATATTCGCTCGCATATCTTCTACAACAGGTTTTTTTTTTTTTTAAATAAGGGCTAATTGTGATTCTTTCTCTTTTATTCTTTAAGAAAATAGTGCTTATTCTTCTAGAAAATAAGTGTTTATTCTTTAAGAAAATAAGGGACAGAATAAGGGATGATCCAAATATTTGTAATGTAGCCTACAATAATGTAGGCCTATATCTACCTGCAGTTAAAAAGTTATCAGAAATAATCATATTTGTTTTGCTTCACCCATTTATGTAGGCTACAATTATTCAAAAAATAAACAAATAAATAATGTCATACAAAAAATACCAATGAGTAAATTTGACCATTATAGAATTGTGACTTTACAAGGTTATTTAGGAGGTGAAATACTGTGAAATTACAAATGGCATGGAATTTTAAAGCATAACAACTGAAGGTCTATGAAATGTTAGTCAATAAAGCATTTTTTTTTTAACAATGGCACTTAAAGTTTTGAACTAAAATATTATTTCAACCATATAGCCTGTGAATAAATAAAATGCATACTTTTCAATGAAAGAACACTTAGAGAGTGTAGGTTGCTTCTTGTGTTTGGATTTGTACTTCAATATAATGAGGCCCAAGTTTAAGAATAGCCTACACTAGTTTTTTTTTAACAGCATTAACTTACAATGAAATACGTCTCCCTTCAGGTAGACAATGTTTTCCTGCCTTGCTAAATGTTGGGCTCATGATAAATAAGTTGCATTTGCCTCAAACTGATTTTGTAAAATCAAAACCTGCGGACTGTGAACCTGGGTGCAGTTAGCGTGAGTCGTGCTCGCTGTGAAGCAGGAGCAGCTGGCAGAGGATTCCACGCGGTCTTAAAGCCTTCCTCGAATGCCTATGTTCACAAATAACAATGATTTTCGCAAAAAGCATGGGTAACACTTTACCGTAAGGGTACACAAATTACCATGAATTAATACATAAATTAACGTGGGAATTATGCATTACTTCATGCATTAATATCTCATGAATTATCAGGAACTAACATGAGCTCATAATCTTTCATTCATGGATGAACAACACCTTAATTAAGACATTAAGTAAGGTGAGTACATCATCGTGATTTATGATTTATTACACATGATCATGATGTTTTCTTTGTTCGTCTTTCCTATACATTGTGGATAAAGCTATGCTTATGGTACATGATTCAAAAAAGCATTATTTCGTGCATGAAATACTTTTTTTTAATTATTAAAGGAATATTAAAAAAAATCCACATTACCTCATGCATGTATACAGGCTAGAAGAGTATATTAATTAATGTGAAAACTAATGTTTTTCATTAAATATGATACGAGTTATCAAGCATGTTCATTTCTTCTTCATAGTACGTAAATAGACAGACCTTAACATTGGCCAATCACAGCACATTTCATGTGAATTCTGTTAACATCCAAATACAGTAGTCATCATTAACTAAGCATTAGTTTCGCATAACTTCATCATGTGTGTGGCCCCTCAACTAAAGTGGTGACCAGACCCCAACATTCGCCAATCACAGCACATATCACATGCATTCTGTTAACATCCAAATACAGTCGTCATCACAAAATGTGAGTGGTCTATAAAAAAAATTTACAGGCATGATGTCTGGGTGTTATGGATGGTTGTCAAGGCATTGCTAAGGTGTGCTGAGTGGTTGTTAGTGTGTTGATATGGAGTTGCTATGCATTTCCCAAAACCATTGTTAGCTAGCTGTGGTCGCAAGTTCCACTGTTACCAACAAAATTCAATGATTCAGTGTTTCTTGTATATTAATTTAATAATTTAAGTAGTCTTACATGCACGAAATAATACTCTTTTGAATAATGTACCATTAGCATAGCTTTATCCACAATGTATTGTAAAGACCTTGTTTTTTTGTGAACAAAGAAAACATCATGATCATGTGTAATAAATCATAAATCACGATGATGTACTCACCTTACTTAATGTCTTAATTAAGGTGTTGTTCATTCATGAAGTCATGAATGAAAGACTATGAACTCATGTTAGTTCCTGATAATTCATGAGATATTAATGCATGAAGTAATGCATAATTCACACATTAATTTATGCATTAATTCATGGTAATTTGTGTACCCTTACAGTAAAGTGTTACCAAAGCATGATTAATTATCAATTGTGAATTTGTTATTATTATGGTCTGGTGAAAATAATAATTTGGGCTGCGAGAAAATAATAAATAAAAAGAGTAGGGCTGCTGTGAGTGCAGGCAGCACATTTCAACCCAGTAACATGACAACACACCGTTCCTCGCAGCCAAAAAAAAAATAGACCGAATTCAGTTCAGCTAGAGGGGGTTGGGCTTTGTTCTGTATAGCTTGTAGGGGCTGAAATAAAGATGTGAATCTTTATATGGACAGTGTCTTATGAGAGTTTCAAACTTGCAGAGCAGGTTTAGTCAAAGTAGGACAAATGCCTTGTTTGGTTTGGCTTTTGTCATTTTTGCAACTGCATACAGAGTATTAGATACATTACAATATAATATGATTTTTTTTTTTCCTCAGGAGAGATGAGGCACCTCTGAGAGAGAGACAAAGAAACTGCAGAAAGAGACGTGCATCTGCCAAAGAGACAAAAACATTTGTTCTTAATGTATTTGTTGCTTTGTAGCTACTATTTTCAGTTTTAATTGTTCGCGGCAATGCTGCAGTCGTTTTGGCAATACAAATGTAAAATTATATTGCAGTGATAAGAAACTGTCCCGAGACGTCATGTAGGCCTAATTATTTTTAGTTTCATTACTGGGCTGAGTTTCCCAAAAGCTCCGTAAGCCTAAGAAGTTTGTAAAAACGATCGTACGACTGATCTTAATATTACGGTCTATTTCCCAAAAGTATTGTAACTTAAGTAGTACTTGAAAATCATCGTAGATCTACACGTGCTCTGGAGTAATCGTAAAACCCTAAGGGCAATGTAAGAAGACAGATTTATGCGGTCACCTGCAGGACAATCGGCAGATTACACCTTTAAGTTTATTCAAGTGCAATGTGATTATAATATAAGGATTTGATTGTACTTTATTGAACACTTTATTACTTGTTTTTTGTTGTTGTTGTTTTAAATGAATATATAAATTAACTAATTAAAAAGGGCAGAAAAAAAACAATGACTTGCTGACGTGCACGAACACCAGCAATGTATTGGACCTGGAAATAACATCTCTATATTATATACTGTAGTACTATAATATATGTATATATTTATATAAAGTATATTATTATGTAAATTATAATAAAATAATATTGTATTAAAGTTATTATTTCCGAGTTGTCTAGAATGCAGCATAAGGTTTACATTTCAATAAACGAGGGTGAAGTAGCATACCACAATTACAAGCCATTCTATTAGGTAACATTTCAGCACTTGACTAACGGATAGCGACTCCTAAGTAGCACTTAAAGCACAGCTACGTGCCACTGTGTTAAGTGCATTTTTGGGAAACGCACGTGAAACAATAACGAATGATCATAAAATGACTCGTAGAAAAGGCTCTTAAGTGCTACGATTAATAGTTATCAGGAAACCCGGCCCTGGGCAATTAGTTACTGATGTGACATTCGCAGTCAAAACCTGGGGCCGGATTCACGAAAATCTTCTCGAAATTTATGCAAACGCATATAAAACGCTTTAAAAACTTTAACAGAGATGTCTAGAGGGTATTTAATAGGTCTGCCCCCCACCTAAGATTTTTCTAGTTATTAGTAGCCTAGTCGTTCATTTAAGTCATTATTCAACTAATCGCACGTTTATATTATATTAACATCTATAATCCATAATGATCCTTAATATATTCCGCGCTCAAGCACATGCATTAAGTTTGCCACAAAACACAGGCAGAAGTAGCCTAATAATTGTGAAAAAGGAGACATTTTAATTATTTATTAATAAACAAATGTTTTCTTGTTGGCTGCAAGATGAAATTCACGGGGCTGACTCTCATCTCCACAGTATAATGTACGCGCCTTTAAAGAGAAATGCAACCTTCACAGATTACATAATGCTTACATTTCAAGCTTTCTGTATATATATTTCTCATGTATGTGAGGCACCCTAAATTTTAAGTTATTTCATTTTCAGGAAAAAAAAAATCAAGTGATCGAGAGGGCGCCTCCCTGACATGCATGCGCATTAATAATTTTCGCATAAACACTTGAATATGAATAATAATAGAGCACATTTGCTTTTCAGTTACAGTACGGGATCCACATTAAAAAATAATCTTCACAAGTCTACAACCGAGACAGGTGCAGTTATAACCTGTAAATTGAAGGCTATTTGACGTTTTAAAATTGTCTAACGGCTGATGTCGCTCCAAATTATTGATCATTCGTTGTTCTTGATCAAGAATAAAAATGGATGCATGACTTTTATAAACTTGTTTTAATAAATATCTTTTGCATTAAATAATAAAGATATAAAGCAGGTTAAGTTAAATATTATTGTTCAAATAATTATAAAATGCTATACTGCAAATAAGATGGAAGTTTCACATTTTGCTTGTGCATTACAAAGTAAATCTTTTTTTTTTTTTTTTAACATGCAATTATCCAAAATAATAGCAAAACAAGATTTGTAATGAAGATAAAATATATAGACAAATAAGAATAAATGCTTATGGCAAACCTTGGGCGGATTTCACGAAAATCTTCTCGAAATTTATGCAAAACGCATATAAAACGCTTTAAAAACTTTAACAGAGATGTTCTAGAGGGTATTTAATAGGTCTGCCTGCCCCCCACCTAAGATTTTTCTAGGGTTATTAGTAGCCTAGTCGTTCATTTAAGTCATTATTCAACTAATCGCACGTTTATATTAAATTAACATCTATAATCCATAATGATCCTTAATATATTCCGCGCTCAAGCACACGCATTAAGTTTTGCCACAAAGCACAGGCAGAAGTAGCCTAATAATTGTGAAAAAGGAGACATTTTAATTATTTATTAATAAACAAATGTTTTCTTGTTGGCTGCAAGATGAAATTCACGGGGCTGACTCTCATCTCCACAGTATAATGTACGCGCCTTTAAAGAGAAATGCAACCTTCACAGATTACATAATGCTTACATTTCAAGCTTTCTGTATATATATTTCTCATGTATGTGAGGCACCCTAATTTTAAGTTATTTCATTTTCAGGAAAAAAAAAATCAAGTGATCGAGAGGGCGCCTCCCTGACATGCATGCGCATTAATAATTTTCGCACAAACACTTGAATATGAATAATAATAGAGCACATTTGCTTTTCAGTTACAGTACGGGATCCACATTAAAAAATAATCTTCACAAGTCTACAACCGAGACAGATGCAGTTATAACCTGTAAATTGAAGGCTATTTGACGTTTTAAAATTGTCTAACGGCTGATGTCGCTCCAAATTATTGATCATTCGTTGTTCTTGATCAAGAATAAATGGATGCATGACTTTTATAAACTTGTTTTAATAAATATCTTTTGCATTAAATAATAAAGATATAAAGCAGGTTAAGTTAAATATTATTGTTCAAATAATTATAAAATGCTATACTGCAAATAAGATGGAAGTTTCACATTTTGCTTGTGCATTACAAAGTAAATCTTTTTTTTTTTTTTTAACATGCAATTATCCAAAATAATAGCAAACAAGATTTGTAATGAAGATAAAATATATAGACAAATAAGAATAAATGCTGCGAGTCACACTCAGCTTCATGCACGCCATGCAAATCTTGCACTCTGATATTTTAAGGAATATGATACACACCTGCATTTAAATGCGGCTGCACTTTTTTTTTCTTAAAATATATGAAAGCAAGTAAAGAAGGCTTCCTTTAAAATCACTGAAGTTTCAATTAATGAAGCTCTTTTTTACATTGTGTGCATTTTGTTGATTATAATGAGAGAACTTGAGTTTAAATGTGAGAAAGTTTTATTAATCCGTCCATTCTTAAGAGTTTCACTGATTTAGCTAAATCGTGCAGCTTTAATTGATTAGGCCTAAATAATGGGAGAGAAATTATACAGCGCCTCACGTTTTCCTAAAATAAAGGAAATAATTTATAAAACACGCAACAATTTCTTAATCAGTGTACAGACAGATATCTTTTTCCCAAGAAATTATCTGTCAAAATAAAGGACAGGTAACGAATAATAAAGTACTGCGTGACAAAAATGCATGCTGTTTTATATAAATTAAAAATAAATTTGTGACAAATATAGGCCTAATATGTGAGAATATTGACATTTTGCATATAAATCCATGTTGCCTAGCTCACTAAAATAGGCTACCACTTTTAATGCTCCGATGCAAAGTAATCACCATTTCTTTAGGATAATATAACACATAATTCATATTATATAAATAATACTGCACACCTATTAAATGTGTCAAATATAAAATAAGGTGTAATACTGTGTAGCTTAGAGAAAATATAAGCACAAGCTCATAGGCTTGACATTTATCCTGCTTGAATTCATTCTAAGAAACGCACATAACTTCATAAGTACTAAACTTTCATCTGTATATTCAATAATTTAACTGCAGTGTTTTTCTTTCATTTTCTCTGACTGCAGCTCTCGGCAAGGCAAAGCTGATGGCTATTTGCAAAAATATGGTTTGTTTCAGCTACTAAAATGGTTCAGTTTTGTATGTAATAGCAAAGTGATTGTATTTCATTGTTTTGTTTTTTTTAAGTTAATTCAGAAAAATGTTTAGAGCATTTTTTGTTTGTTAAATATAAGTTTTAGTTTTTTTAAAGTAATGATCAAGCAGCCAGTGGCAGACAGTGAGCCTATTTAATAAATTTTATCCTTCTCAAATCATCACGACTAGCCTAAAATAAAATCTATAGATGTAAAACAGTTCAAGCATATAACAATGGTTAAACGTTAAACCTAGATAAATGCGTGCTATATCCAATAGTTTGTGCAGAGACACTTTGCAGGATATGGAGCCAGCGCGATCACTTGCATTTTTTTCAGTGGATATGCCGTCATTTTTTGCTCATAAAAGTAAGTGTAATCATTCGTACCTAATTTTTTTTTTTTTTTAATTTGTGTGTACTGTTAATATTAATAAATCGTTGTGCTTTCATAAAATAAAGAAAACAAACATGATGCGCTTTCTTCCCTCTCGTCTTTACCAGGAGTAAAAAAATTAACCAAAAATCAGCGAATAGATGCCTCACAGACATGATAAATATATCTATAGAAAGCTTTAAACGACTGCTTAACGAAATAAAACACATCGAAAACAAAAACTCTTTCATTATAATCATAATCTGTAAGGATGCACTTGTCTCTAAAGGTGCATTTAATGAGATGGCGAGTCAGGATCTACAACTTCATCCTTGTGACACAGACTCAGAAAACACTAGTTTATTAGTAAATTATTCAAATATCTCCTTACTATTTCCCCCTGTCACATTGAGCAGTTCAGCTGCACTGAGGCACACACCAAATTCGTCGAGCTGCTCTTGACAGTCGCGGTAGCACGGTCTCTTGTTGTTTCCACCAGCACGGAATTTTTTTCATCACTAGTTGATGGATGTCTGAAATATAAAAATAAGGAGAAGCCTAAAACAGGCCTGGCCTGAGGGGCGTAAAAAAGTCGGGGCCCATCAGTCCTGGGCTGAAATGCAGGGCTCAGGCTCGATTCCCTCTTCTTTCGAAAGTTGCCAGAAAATATATGACTATATGCACTACGAGCCCTCCCTCGGAGAGTGTATTCAGTGCGGCTGGCAACATCACTCCATTTAAGATCTTCGCTGGAACCAGACAAAGTGAACATGTTGGTTTTTATCTGGCAAGAAACTTCAAAACCGAAAAATAAAGCAGCAGGACTTGCGGCCAGGAGTTTATGAATTAAGTTCCTGATGTTCCCTTATGTTGCACTTTGAAAAACCCGAAATCAGAAAAAAAAGCATCTTTTATGTTCCACTTTAAAAATGTTGTTATAAATGTAGCCTTGTTAAGTTAAATAACATTAATGGTAATTTGCTGTTAAATGATGATAAATTCTTCCATAATTCCTACTAAACTCAAAAGATATCGAAAAAACAAAGAAACAAATGTAATTTTATTTTATTATTGTTAATATAATTTGCTGTTTTAATAATAAAGAAGACAGACTGCTTTAAACTTCACACATTTGACAAGAGTCCTGTCCTGAACACATCAACATGCCCGTATTCGGTTATAGTCATAGCGCCACCTGCTGGCAACAGGAAGTGTCATGTTTAACACTGTTATTGAATCCTGGCAACTAGGGGTGGGCGGAATGACCAAAAATTTATTTCACGGAATAAGTTATTTTATTTCACGGTAGCGGTATATATCACGGAATAATAATTTTTCAGTTAAATCAACAAAAGGGACATGCTTAATATATTAAATACCACTTTAAAAATAAAGAATAGGCTCTCATCTTATTTTATTAATTTTTCTTTTATTTAGAGCATTAGTAGTGAATGAGTGAACTTTTAGATCAACCTCACCATGACATTAAATAGGCCACATGTGTGTAGTTTAAAGAGAACAGACTTTTTATTAATATCAGAACAGATTATTAATACTTTCTCGGAGCATTGAAATAAATAAAACTTCAGTAACATAAAACAAATTTTGCAGAAAGTATAAAAATGTAAACATTTGGGGAAAATGTCAGAATCTAAACGCTTGTTCTAAAAAAAAAAACAACAAAAAAAAAAAAAACACTGTAAACACTTCCTGAGCAAGAGAAATGTAAACTCTTTTTGAAACATTTTTTTTTAAAAAATATCAAATAAATATAAACACTTCAATAAATTAAATAATAAATAAAAAATTCTGTCAAACAAAACAATTACAAATTGTGTGCAAGAAAAACAAGCTGGTCAACTCTCTCAGGTTTTAGTGCTGATCTGCGGCATGTGACAATATTCCCACTTGTGCTGAAAGCACGCTCAGATGGAGCACTTGTGGCAGGGATGCACAGATATTTTTTTGCCAGGCTGGCCACACGTGGAAAATTAGCCTCGTGCTGCCTCCACCATTCCAGGGGGTTGGTCTCACCATCCACTTCAACTGCCTGTAAATAGCTGTTAAGTTCCATTTCAATGGACTCCCTTTCTGACTGGGGGACAGCTTGCCGTTGGCGTGAAGCAATTTTGAAGAAGCTTCCCAAACTTTTCTTCTGTTTTTTAGCAGGACATTCTGAATTTTCTCCAGCATCTTCAGCTAGTGGCACTGAGACTCCCTCGACAGGCCTTTTTGGATCAGCTGCAAGACTCTCCATCTCTGCTGCAGCTCTGGTCTTCATGTAGTCCACTCGTTCTGCATTTATGTATGTGGTTTTGAAGCGAGGGTCGAGAAGGGAAGCCATGTCAAGCAGCTCCTGGGTGGATTCATCTGCATATTTTTCATTCAAATAGTCAAGAATGTTCACCTTAATGTCCCTGGTGAGCTGCGTGTCATCATCCTGTGGCTTAAGAACCTGTTCATTAAAAAGATAAAGCACGGGTTTCAAGTATGAAACGCTTACATACTGTTCCCCAGACAGGGCATCTGTAAACTCTACGAGTGGGCATAATGCCTTATTTACAGATTCAAGAACGTCCATGTCCTGCCATGTCAGAGCCAAATGTCTGGTCTTTTTGTCAGCTTGCAGGACTTGTGTTATGGCTTTTTCCTGCTCAATGACCCTTTCGATCATTTGTTGCCTGGATCCCCATGTCTACCGTTATACATGACTTCAGAAGCCTGATCGAGACGGTTCGCAGCACGACGCCCATGGCGACGATCGTGTCAGGACCACTGCCCACGTATCGACGAGGACACGAAAGGTTCAGTAGACTTTTTGCTCTAAATGAATGGTTATTGTCAAGAAGTGTAAAGAACAGAAACTGCTATTTGTTAATAAGTGGAATCTTTTCTGGGAGCGTCCTAGGCTTTTTTGCGCTGATGGCCTGCACCCCAGCACAGTCGGAGCAGATCTCCTCTCGGACAACATCTCCAGGACTCTACACTCCATTTGTCTAGTAAGCCAATTCTCAAATAACTGCTATGATGGCTTTTGTTCTACCCGCTTAAATGTTAGAAGTACGTGCACTATCCAATCTTTTAAGACTGTGTCTGTTCCCCCGAATAGTGAGGTCAAAATATAAATTTAATGTAGGATCAAGAAAAAATCGTATCATGATTAAACCAGAAAAATGTAAAATAAATGAACAAAAACAATTTCTAAAGTTTGTGCTCATAAACATTAGATCACTCACACCCAAAGCAATTACTGTAAATGAAATGACCACAGATAATAGTTTTGATGTACTCTGCTTGACTGAAACCTGGCTAAAACCAAATGATTATATTGGTCTAAATGAGTCTACTCCACCAAACTACTGTTATAAACATGAGTCCCGTCAGACTGGTCGTGGGGGAGGTGTTGCAACAATATATAGTGATATTCTCAATGTTACCCAGAAAGCAGGATACAGGTTTAAATCATTCGAAATACTTCTGCTTAATTCTAGACTGTCAGATATGCAAAAGAAATCTATCATATATCTTGCTCTGGCTACTGTGTATAGACCACCAGGGCCGTATACAGAATTCCTAAAAGAATTTGGAGATTTCCTCTCAGACCTGTTGGTTACCGTTGATAAAGCGCAAATTTTCGGAGATTTTAAAATTCACGTTGATAATACAAATGATGCATTAGGACTTGCGTTTACTGACTTATTAAACTGTTTTGGAGTAAAGCAAAATGTCACCGGTCCCACTCATCATTTTAATCATATGCTAGATTTAATTATATCGCACGGAATCGATCTTACTGATATAGATATTGTACCTCAAAGTGATAATGTTACTGACCATTTCCTTGTATCATGCATTCTGCGTATTGATGATAATAACTATATGGCTTCGCGTTATCGTCTGGGCAGAACTATTGTTCCAGCCACCAAAGACAGATTCGCAAATAACCTGCCTGATTTATCTCAACTGCTCTGTGTACCCATAAATACACATGAACTAGACTAAATGACTGGCAACATGGGCACTATCTTCTCTAATACATTAGAAGCTGTTGCCCCCATCAAATTGAAAAAGGTTAGAGAAAAACGTACTGTGCCATGGTACAACAGTTATACCCACTCTCTCAAGAAAGAAACTAGTAGTCTTGAGCGCAAATGGAAAAAAACTAACTTGGAAGTTTTTAGAATTGCGTGGAAAAACAGTTTGTCTAGCTATAGACAGGCTCTAAAAACTGCCAGGGCCGAGCATATCCATAAACTCATAGAAAACAACCAAAACAATCCAAGGTTTTTATTTAGCACAGTGGCTAGATTAACAAATAACCAGACGCCACCCGATCTAAATATTCCCTCACAGTTAAATAGTAATGACTTTATTAATTTTTTCACTGATAAAAAAGATAACCTCAGAAATACAATAACAAATGTAGATTCTACAGCGTCTAATACTTAAGTTTTATCCATCGCACCCAAAGATAAACTGCAGTGCTTTACAACTATAGGACAGGAAGAGCTAAATAAACTTATCACTGCATCTAAACCAACAACATGTTTATTAGATCCCGTACCCACTAAATTACTGAAAGAGTTGTTACCTGTAGCAGAAAAAACACTTCTCAATATTATTAACTCGTCGTTGTCTTTAGGTCACGTACCAAAACCATTCAAGCTGGCGGTTATTAAGCCTGTTATTAAGAAACCACAACTAGATCCTAGTGAACTGGCAAATTACAGACACATTTCAAATCTTCCATTTATGTCTAAAATTTTAGAAAAAGTTGTGTCTGCTCAATTGTGCTCCTTCCTGCAAAAAACGATCTCTATGAAGAATTTCAGTCGGGTTTCAGGCCCCATCATAACACAGAAACCGCACTTGTTAAAATTACAAATGTCTCGCTTCTTGCATCAGAACAAGGCTGCATGTCATTGCTAGTTTTACTTGATCTTAGTGCTGCATTCGACACCATAGATCGCAACATACTCATAGATAGATTACAAAACTATACAGGTATCCAAGGGCAGGCTTTAAGATGGTTTAGATCCTACCTGTCCGATCGCTACCACTTTGTTTATTTAAATGGGGAGTCATCTCATTTATCACCAGTAAAATATGGAGTGCCACAAGGATCTGTCCTAGGTCCTCTGCTATTTTCAAAATACATGTTGCCCCTTGGTAATATCATTAGAAAATACGGGATTTGTTTCCACTGTTCCACTCTTCCACTCTCAACGAGACCAGATGAAACTTCTAAATTATCTAAGATAACAGAGTGTGTTAAAAATGTAAAAGATTGGATGACCAATAATTTTCAACTATTAAATTCAGATAAGACAGAGATATTACTTATTGGACCAAAAAACATTACACAGAATCTCGTAGATTACAATTTGCAATTAGACGGATGTATTGTTACTTCCTCTACTGTCAAAAATCTGGGTGTTATATTAGACAGTAACTTGTCTTTTGAAAATCATATTTCCCATGTTACAAAAGCAGCATTCTTCCATCTTAGAAACATTGCCAAGCTACGAAACATGTTATCTGTTTCTGATGCAGAAAAGCTAGTTCATGCATTCATGACCTCTAGACTGGACTATTGTAATGCACTGCTAGGTGGTTGTCCTGCATCCTCAATAAACAAGCTACAGGTAGTCCAAAATGCAGTGGCTAGAGTCCTTACCAGGTCCAGAAAATATGATCATATTACCCCAATTTTACAGTCTCTGCACTGGCTACCTATTAAGTTCCGTATCAGTTACAAAATATTATTACTTACTTATAAGGCCCTTAATGGTTTAGGTCCTGCGTACCTAACTAGTCTTCTACCATGCTACAATCCATCACGCTCCCTAAAGTCACAAAACGCTGGACTTTTGATAGTACCTAGGATAGCAAAGTCCACTAAAGGAGGTAGAGCTTTTTCGCATTTGGCTCCCAAACTCTGGAATAGCCTTCCTGATAATGTTCGGGGTTCAGACACACTTTCTCTATTTAAATCTAGATTAAAAACACACCTCTTTGGCCAATCATTCAAATAATGCATCTCACAATTTTGGACTGCAGTTATATCTGATCAAATGTGCATTATTATTCTTTAGCTTGGGTTAAACTAATTAATTTTACTTGGCTGGAACAGCAGCTATGCTAATTATGTCTCTATTTGTTTCTCTGTTTTGCCATGGGATTTACATCCCGTGGTAACTAGGATGTACACAAGCTCCAGTCTGGATCCAGAACACCTGAGAAGAGACGATGCCAACCACACAGAGGACCTCAGATGATGCTAACCCAGAGACAACATACAGAACTACCACATTTTGCTACAAGTTTGATTGCATAATTGCTGTTAATAGTGTTAATCGTCTGTTTGTTTACGTCTTTTATTGATTTTTCTGAACATTTCTGCCGTATGTTCATAAACTGACAGTCACCACTGAAAGGCTACTCCTAAATATTGTAGAAACTTAATTTTCTGTAAAGTTGCTTTGCAATGATTTGTATCATAAAAAGCGGTATACAAATAAACTTGAACTGGATGACCAGAGGGGTCAGGACCCTTTTAAAAGAACGTAATGCTGCCTTCAGGTCCAGAGATAAATCCCTCTATAGTTCAGCCAGAGCTAACCTTAAGAAAGTCATAAAGGATGCAAAAGCAGTGTACAAAAGAAATATTGAGGACCACTTCACCCACAATGACTTTGGCGGGGGATTCAACATCTTACAAACTTCGAAAGAATTAATCCCAAAATCACAAATGCTAATGTCTCGTTGGCAGACAAACTTAACTGCTTCTTTGCCCGCTTTGAAGTGAAAGCGTTAAAGACGATCACATCACCCACACCCACCCCCAATGGACACGTACCCCAATTCACAATACAGGAACACAGGGTGAGGAGTGTGCTCAGGGCTGTTAACCCAAGGAAGGCTGCAGGCCCAGATGGAGTGACGGGAAGGTTGCTCAAAGAATGCACAGATCAGTTCTCTGCAGTCTTCACAAAGATCTTCAACCTGTCCCTGTTACCAGTCACCATCCCATCCTGCAACAATTATTCCATTACCAAAGAAAACAGTCATCAGTGGTCTTAATGACTATCGCCCGGTTGTACTTACCCCAGTTATTATGAAGTGCTCTGAAACTTTGGTTCAGCAGCATATCAAAGCCAGCCTCCCAGTAACTTTCGACCCACATCAGTTTGCATACAGAACCAATAGGTCCACAGAAGATACCATTGCTACTGCCCTGCACACAGCATTGCTCCACCTGGAACACCAAGGCAGCTATGTGAGGATGCTTTTAAATTGACTACGGTTCAGCGTTTAACACAGTCCTCCCTGATCGGTTGGTAGATAAACTATACATCTAACTGTCACTGGATTAAGGACTTTCTGACTTACCGCCTTCAGATGGTTAGGTTAGGCTCCCATTTCTCCTCCACCTTAACTCTGAGTACAGTTGCCCCACAGGGCTGCGTGTTGAGTCCACTTCTCTACGTACTTTATACTCATGACTGTACTTCAGTCCATCCTACCAACACCATCATCAAATTTGCAGATGACACGACCGTAGTGGGATTCATCTCAGGAGGTGAAACAGCTTACAGAGATGAAATTCAGAGACTGACAGAATGGTGTATGGCAAATAACCTGGCTCTGAATGCTTCTAAAACCAAAGAGCTCATCATTGATTTCTGAAAACACAACACAAACCTTACACCATTGCACATCAACGAGGTCTGTGTGGAGAGGGATCCGGCCTTCAGATTCTTGGGCATGAACATTGCAGAGGATCTTTCCTGGACCACAAACACTTCAGCAGTGGTCAAAAAAGCACAGCAGCGACTCTATTTCTTGAGGACACTGAGGAAGAACCATCTACAAGAGCAGCTGCTAGTGTTCTCCTATCACTGTGCTATTGAAAGTGTGATAACTTACTGTCTCTTTACACCAACAGCTCAGCAGCAGACAAGAAGGCTTTCCAGTAGGTGATAAATCAAAAATCATTAGCTGTCCTCTGTCTTCTTTAAAAGAACTTTACACTACACACTGACTTGGAAGGGCAGCGAACATTTTAAAGGATCCCTTCCTATGGGATGAAATTCAATTTGAGTGTGTGGAACTCTGGATTTAATGATTGTGCAGCAATTTGTACAAATACAGAAATGTTTGCGAATATAAATGTTCTGTTCTGCATTAATATATCATAAATAGCTTGTGCAAAAAGAAAACCATGCATAAGTGGATCAGGTGACACGCATGCATTAATTGACATCTAGTTCGAGTCAATCTTGTTTGGTTCATTTGGATTTTGAGACGTTGAGACATTTGAGACTTCATTTTCACAGTTTACAGCATTTCACATCCCGCAAACACACACACAACTCCCAACGAACAAGGCCCTGTGCAATTCATTAAAGTGTACACGATTTGAAAAATTCGCGTTACTACACTGAAACAAATGCTTTTCAACCAGTGTCTGCAGAGTTAAGAATTACATTAATGTGCAGCATTTTGTTCAAATAGAGACATATTTGTGAATACAAATGTTATAGTTTGTATTTTATTATCATAGTTTGTGCATGTAGCGATTAAAATGTGCATTTGTGGATCAGGCGATACACATGCATTCATTCATGTGTCTTCTGAGTCGATACTATTTGATTGATTCATTTGAATTTTGAGACTTTCGTTACGCCCTTTTAGCCTTGCCCAATCCACATACACACAGGTTGTGATCCACACGCAGCTGAGCCAAAGAAAATCAGCGACCGTTAGATGGCACTAGCCCCACTCACATGTGCGCATTCCATTGTACAGTTTTATGAATGTTACATTGTGTTTTCTTTGTTTCTTTTTGGTTTGGCTATTCTCCTCTACCATAGAAATATAATAAAGATGTTTTATTGAACTTGTTCTGACTTAACTTGCCTTAAGACACAGAATAGCTTATACAAATTTTGCCAAACAAGAACTTTGTGATGGTACCTTGGTTTTTTTTTTTTCTTTCTGTAATTCAACGGCACACTGTCAGTTATTCCTTCCTTGTATTATTATTATTATTATTATTATTATTTAAAGGGCTATTATAGTCGACCATTTAAGCCATTAGTAATTGCACGTTTATGTTTAATTAAACTATTAAATTAACAAACTAAATTATTCTAAACGAGTGTTTTATGGACTATAACCTATTGCATGGTTTCCTTTTTGCACAAGCTATTTTTATTATATATTAATGCAGAACAGAACATTTATATTCGCAAACATTTCTGTATTTGTACAAATCGCTGCACAATCATTAAATCCCGAATTCCACACACTCAATTTGAAAGGCATTTGTTTGTGGTTAGTAAGATACATGTATAAAATGTATGCAGTACATGGATAACTGTGCATTCATCTATTAATCATTTTGAGTCTAATTTCATCCAATACCTTCTGTCCAGTACATCATTTGATTGAATTGCTGCCCTCTGGTAAATGTTTTAGGTCCATCAAATCATGGACCAATAGACTTAAGAACAGCTTTTACCCCAGCGCTATACGGTAGCTAAACGCTGTCAGCATACCCAGACACACAACAAAAAATTAGAAATGCACCAATCGGATGGGGCATCTAAAATCTCAGCCGACACCAGTTAACAACACCCTCTGTATACCTCTGTGTGTGTCTAATTAGTACAAGTTTAAATCTTACATTATTCAGTTTGTGTGTATATTCTGTTGCACTTAACTCTCTTTTATTGTGTGCAATATCATGCAGCACTTTTCTGCCCACCATGCAATATTTCTATAATATGTTCGTTTTGCTGTTATTGTTTATTTTCTAATTAAATTAGATGTTTAGTTTACACTAATTTATGTGAGGGATTGCTCTAATTGCACTGTCCTTTAGTCTAGTGACAATAAAAAATAATCTTGAATTTTGAAGGGAACAAAGCTTTAATAATCAAATAAACAAACACAAAACGAAAGTAAAAGCTGCAGCCCCTCACAGACGACTGCTGCATAAAACATAATAAAACAACAACATAAATAATCCAGGCCTGGTCCTCTCTCGTCTTGCACTGTAGTCACTCCTCCTTTAAAACCTTCCGGAGCTCTTCCGTGGAACTCAAGACCAGTGAGTGGCGCAGGTGTCGCTCATCATTTACTCCACCCAACCCACTCGTCACAGACCTCTTACGTATACTATAAGATTGGTTTTCAAAAATGAACTTCTCCAAGACATTTTTAAATATATTAACAATATACTTAGAAAGTCTATTATAATCAGTGGTAAGAACAACCACAGGCATCCAGTTTTTTAGCATACACAGATATCCTTTTTTTTTTTTTTGAGGATTAGAGGGAGAACAGCCCCCTGAAAACTTTTAGGGAGTATCTTCAGATTTAAAGTTTCCTTTAAAACACTACAAAAATCTTGTCCAATTTCTTTCCAAAATTATAAAACTCTGCCAGTAGACTATCAATGCCCGCTGCTTTTCCTGTACCAAGCTGATTCACTGCTTCAGTCATTTCAAGAAGATTCAAGAACTTTAGAACTGGCACTCGGCGCGGACGTCCCCGTGGTCGTGGTGCTGGTCGATCGGGTCTGGCTCGATGGAAGTCCTACGTGAGAGACGGATCCAGAATGTCGCTGTCGGCTACCCATGACCTCTCCTCAGGTCCATAGCCCTCCCAGTCCACCAAATATTGGAGCTGACCCCCTCTCCTTCTAGAGTCCAGTAACTCCTTGACTTTGTAGGCCGGCGCTCCAATGTCCAGTGGCGGCGGTGGCTCTTGAGCCTCATGATTGGGGTCAGCATTCGGGTGGACCGGTTTCAGCAGCGAGACATGGAAGGAGGGAGAGATACGGTAATTAGCAGGAGGCTCTAATTGGTACGTGACTTCATTGATTCTTCGTAGAATTTTGAAAGGACCAACATACCTTGGGCTGAGCTTCCTGCTTGGTAGCCGCAACTTGAGATCCCGTTTAGAGAGCCAGACCCATTGTCCTGGTTGGTAGGGAGGGTGTGGCTGACATCGCTTGTTAGCCTGGAGTTCCTGTACTCTTACAGCTCGTTGGAGGCAGAAGTGAGCACTGTCCCACACCCTCTCGCTATGACGAATCCAGTCATCCACAGCGGGGACTGATGATGGTTTGCCAGACCACGGGAACATAGGGGGTTGGTATCCGAGGATGCACTGGAAAGGGGTCAGACCTGTTGACGAATGATGTCAGTGAGTTCTGTGCATACTCTGCCCATGGGAGGAATTCTGACCATCGATGCTGCTCTCTGCTGCAATAGGACCGTAAGTATCTGCCTAGTTCCTGATTTAATCTTTCCACCTGACCATTGGCTTGTGGATGATAACCAGAGGTGAGACTGACGTTGATATCCAGCTGTTTGCAGAATGCTCTCCATACTTGGGATGTGAACTGGGTGCCTCTGTCACTGACAATATCCTCCGGGATTCCATAGTTCCTGAACACGTGGTGGAACATAGCCTGTGCAGTCTCCATGGCTGTGGGGAGTCCTTTCAAGGGGACCAACCGGCAGGACTTGGAGAACCGGTCTATGATAACGAGGATTGTCGTGAAACCATGGGACAGCGGTAAGTCTGTAACAAAGTCTATTTAGAGGTGAGACCAGGAACGTTGTGGAATGGGCAGAGGTTGCAGGAGTCCGGAGGGTAATTCCTTGGGGGTCTTGGATTGAGCACAAACCTGACAGTCTTTGACGTAATTAGTGATGTCCTTGGACATTGAAGGCCACCAGAATGAGTTACGTAATAGGTGTAGAGTGTGGGAGATACCTGGGTGGCCAGAGCTGACTGAGGTGTGGACCCACTGAATGACCCTGGGACGCAGACCTTGTGGAACGTAATGGAGGTTGGGGGGCAGTTGGTAGGAGCTGGATCTTGGATCTGTTCCCGTTGGATCTCCTCCATGATATCCCAAGTAATTGGGGCAATGATTACAGATGGAAGAAGAATGTATTCTGAGGTATTGTTGTCCATGAGAAGATCATACTGCCTGGACAGAGCATCTGACTTACTGTTCTTACTTCCTGGGCGATAAGTCACTGTGAATTGGAAGCGTGTGAAGAAGAGGGACCATCGAGCTTGGCGTGGGTTGAGTCGTTTTGCACTTTTAATGTACTCCAGGTTTTTGTGATCGGTAATCACCTGGAACGGGTAGACTGCTCCCTCGAGCCAGTGCCTCCATTGCTCTATCGCTGCTTTCACTGACAGGAGTTCCTTATTCCCCACATCATAGTCTTGCTCAGCTGCCGTTAACTTCCTGGAAAAGAATGCACAAGGGTACAGTTTACCCGGTTGACCATGGCGCTGGGAGAGCACGGCTCCAATTCCTGAGTCTGAGGCATCTACTTCCACAATGAAGGGTAAGTTGGGGTCAGGGTGCTTGAGGATAGGAGCTGTGGTAAACTTAACTTTTAAGATGTTGAACGCTTGAGTGGCCTCCTCACTCCACCTGAGTTTGGAAGGTTTTCCCTTGAGGAGTGATGTCAGCGGTGATGCAACCATGCTGTAATGAACCTTCTGTAAAAGTTAGCAAATCCCAGGAATCTCTGAAGTTCCTTGACGGTGGAAGGTTGGGGCCATTCCGTTACTGCCTTGACCTTGGCTTCGTCCATCTTGAAACCCTGATGACTAATGTGATAACCCAGGAACGATGTCTGCTTGACGTGAAACTCACATTTCTCTGCCTTGACGTACAGGTGATTCTTCAGGAGCCGACGTGAGGACGGTCTTGACATGGTTAACGTGTTCTGCTTCAGACTTGGAGTAGATGAGAATGTCATCAATGTAGGCAATTACGTACTGGTTCAGCAAGTCACGGAAGATTTCATTTATGAAGGACTGGAAAACAGCGGGTGCATTGGCAAGTCCATACGGCATGACCTGATACTCATAGTGCCCTTTAGTGGTGAGGAAGGCAGTCTTCCACTCGTCACCCTCTTTGATTCGAATGAGGTTGTATGCACTTCGTAGGTCTAGTTTGGTGTATATCCTTGCTTCACGGAGCTGTTCCAGAGCTGAAGGAACCAATGGCAAAGGGTAGCGGAATGCGAAACAAGATGGCGTACTCTGCAGCTGTTCTGTTTCCTTGTGACATTTGCAGAAGTTGAGTTGATATATCCTTGCCCCCTGCGGGATATTCAAACACTTCTTGAAGTTGTTGCAGGAAATAGTCAAAGGATCGTCTGAATCGCATGTCAGTATCCCAAACAGCTGCAGCCCAGTCAATCGCCTTTCCAGACAACAAGGACATCATGACGGCACATTTCTTTTCGTAAGAGTTAAACTTGTCTTCCTGGTTGTCGAAATAAATCTTCACTTGACGAACAAAGCCCCTACATTGATCAGCAGAACCATCAAATTTATCGGGTAGTGCAAAACTCACCGCTCTAGGCATGGTTGATGGAAGTGACTGGATGTAGCTCGTCAAGTGCTTGTTGACTGCTTGAAGTTTACCCAACTGATCTTGGTACCCCTTTAATACTTCACTTTGATAAGCGAACGCCACTTGTATGTTAGTAACTTCTGCTGGATTCAGTTGTGGCGAAGTATTCTGTAACGACAAGGCTGAGGCAGTATGAGAATCCATTTGCAGGAGTTTATTAAGGGAAGATCTTACAATCAGAGTCGTGAAACCAGGCAAAGTGTCAGTACCGTAATGGCAGTCCGATCTTTCAACATGCACAGGGGTAATCCAAAAGGCAGAGACGAGTAGGCAGGCAAACAGGTCAAACACAAACATCCGTCCAATCATGCAGTAAATCCAATGGGGAAATCCAAGAGACATGAACGAGGAAACAGGCAGAATCATAAACAAACAGGCAGTCAGAATAATCACAAGGAAACCACTCTGTAAGGCAGGTAAACTGGCAATACTTCGCAGTGAAGTAACATGCTGACTCATGCTAAATAGTCCCATACAGGAAATGACTGTAGAAGCAGAGGGAGCGGTGAACAGTCAATACTCAGGTGAGAGCTCCCTCTGCTGGCGTGGCGTTACAGGTATAATGGGAACAAATATATCTTACACAGGCAATACCAAGTATGTAAAAAATATAGAAAATACAGTAAGTAAAAATATAAATAATAATAGCTTAAAAAAGAAAGAGATGAAAGAGAAAGAAAAGGAAAACAGAACCCGTATGCTAATTAGAAAAAAAAAACTGTCAATAAAAAATTCTACACAGAATAAATGTGCACTGCAAGTAGCAATAAAGTGACTAATTGTAAAGTGTCAAGTGGTGATAAAGTGTCAGTGTAAAGACTAGTGTTTAAATTGTCAGTCAGATGCGTTATGAGGGTATGAAGGTCCAGCAGGTAAAGTGCAGAGTGCCATTTAACAGGCTGAGTTTATTCTGATGATACAGGTGGAAGTGGCAGTGGGTTTTGACTATTTATCAGTCTAATGGCCTGGGGGTATAAACTGTTCTGGAGTGTGGATGTTCTGGCTGCAGTGCTCCGGTACCGCTTGCCAGACTTCATGAGGGTGAAGAAGTTGTGGATGGGATGGGTGGTGTCCTTGATCATGTTGCAAGCCCATTTGCAGATCCTTTTTTTGTATATGTCCTGAAGTGAGGGGAGATCAGTCCCTGTAATTTTCCAGGCCAGATTTATCACCCTCTGTAAAGCCTTTCTATCCTGTGTTGTGCTGTTGCCAAACCACACAGCAATGCAGCAAGTTAACACACTCTCCACAGTGCTTTTGTAGAAGTCATGGAGAATCTGTGATGACATGCCAAATTTCCTTAGCCTCCTCAGGAAGTACATTCTTTGATTAGCCTTACTTACTAGTTTCTTTGTATTTACTGTCCATTTGAGGTCCTCACAGATGTGTGCACCCAGGAACTTATAGCTCCCCACTTTCTCAACCTCAGCATCTCTGATCAGCATAGGCTGATAGACACGCTCACTCCTCCTCATGTCCACAACCATCTCCTTGGTCTTGCTGATGTTCAGTGTGAGATAGTTAGCCTCACACCATGTGACCAGTTCAGACACTTCTTTCCTGTATGCGTTCTCTTCATTGTTAATGATAAGGCCAATGACTGTGGTGTCATCTGCAAATTTTATGATGATGTTGTTAGGATGGCTAGCAACACAGTCATGAGTGAAAGAGTTTACAGCAACGGGCTGAGTACACAGCCCTGGGGAGTGCCTGTGTTCATTATGATGGTGCTGGAGGAGTGTTTTCCAAGGCGGACATGTTGAGGTCTACTGGTGAGGAAGCTCAGTATCCAGTTACACAGTGTAGAAGGCAGGCCTAGGTTATATAGCTTGTTTATGAGTTTGGAGGGGATGATAGTGTTGAATGCCGAACTGTAATCAATGAAAAGCAGTCTGGCATAGCTGTCTTTATTTTCCAGGTGAGTTAGGATTTTGTGAAGGGTAAATGAAATGGCGTTCTCTGTTGATCTATTAGTCCTGAACGCAAACTGTAATGGGTCCAGGGTGGCTGGTACAATACTTTGAATGTGTTTCTTGACGAGACTTTCAAAACACTTCATGAGAACCGGTGTGAGAGCCACAGGTCTGTAGTCATTCAGACTAGAAACTGTGTTTGTTTTTTTTTGGGAGAGGGATGATAGTGGTGGACGTGAAACAGATAGGGACTGTAGTCATTGAGAGGGAAAGATTGAAGCTCTCAGTGGTTACATTGGTTAGCTCTGAAGCACAAAACCTAAGCACGCATCCAGGGATGTTATCCGTACCTGCTGCCTTGCATGAGTTCACTTTACTCAGTGACTTATAAACCTGTGTTGGCATTAGCGTCAGTGCCCGTTCCCCCTCCTCAGGAGTCACTTCCAGTGTTGTCCAGGGCTCTGTGTTCAGGGCTTCAAAACGTTCAAAAACGTTGATCTCATCGGACAGAGATGCAGAGATGTTTGCAGAAGTCCGGCCTTTGTAGTCTGTTATGTGAGCTAGGCCTTGCCACAATTTCCTTGGGTCATGTGTAGCATAGTAAGTTTCCAGTCTATGACTGTAGGATGCTTTGGCAGATTTAATGCTTTTGCAAACATCATATCTTGACTTTTTGTAGGCTTCAGAGTCCCCAGATTTAAAAGCCATAGAGCAAGCACGTAGACTGGAGCGTACTTGTGCAGTAACCCATGGTTTCTGATTGTTCTGAATACATCCCAGTCAGTACATGGCAGGCAGTCAGTGTTAGTTCAGTTGTCTCAGACCACACTCTGATGGTTTTCCTTTCTAGAGCACACTGTTTCAGCTTCTGTTTGTAGGTTGGATATGGAAAAATTGTATTGTGGTCTGAGCGTCCAAAATGAGGTCGGGACTTAGCTTTGTAAGCTCCCTTTAACTTTGTATATACATGATCCAGTATGTTCTGTTCTCTAGTAGGAATGTTGACATGTTGATTACATTCTGGTAGAACTGAACGCAGTTTACACTGATTAAAGTCCCCAGAAATAATAAAAACAGCGTCTGGGTCTGTGGTCTCATGTGTGCTGATAGTATCGTGAATAACACTGAGTGCTGTCTGTGTTTCCGCTGGTGGTTGAATGTAAACAGCTGTGATAAAAGTAGCGTTAAAGTACCGGAGGCAACTGTCTGATCACTCTGGTATACGGAGTGGGTTTGTAAAGAGATTGCATTGTCCGGAATATCCACATTTAGCCACGTTTCAGTAAATATTAAGGCACAACAGTCTCTGTACTCCCTTTGAATTGAAACGCTGGTGAGGATCTCATCCATTTTGTTTGGAAACGAAAGAAAATTCCCCAGAAGAAAAATCACATTCTAAAATGTGTCCAACACTGGCAGATCAGAAAAAAAGTTCACTTTACGGAAAAAGTATAGTATAAAAGTCCACAGCAAGCCTTCTAATCTCTTGAGGATTTGAGGTAATTGTCCCATCTGATTTATGAAGGCAATGCACAACATTTGGATGAATAATATTTTTCTCCAAATTAAAGAAAAAAAAAAAAACGTAGGAGCATCCATCTTGCACAGAAACAAAACATGCTCTAGTTAAGACAAGTCTCTTGTAACATTTCTCTTAATTCTTGTTTTTTAGCATTTAAATGATCTAGCAAACAAGACTCATTTTGTTTCACCAGACTGTTTTGAACTGCACAGATTTCTTGTTCTACAACATATTGACCATGCTTAAATATATTTTGTGTATGCAATAAAAACTTCTCATCACTGAAGAATATTCTCATAATCACTTTTCTGAGAAGACCAATACCTCAAAAAAAATCTTATAGGAGTTTGGTGTTACATCTGCAATAATAAATTTTAGGAAATGTTTGTGACAATGATATATGTAAAGTAACAAGATGATCTGAAATAACATTTGGAATTATTTGTGGGTTCACTGCTCTATTACTCATGCTTTTCTTCTTCTAAAATCTGTCTAAACGAGCAGCACTGATCTTATTCTCTGTTAGTCTAACCCAAGTACATTCTTTCACTCCATTTTTCTTTCTCCAAATATCAATAAGTTCTGACTGTTTTATAACTGTTTTTAAGTAGAAAGCAAATAAAGTGTAAAAAGGGTTAAATAAATGGCTCCTCTCCATTCTTGTCATTAATGATATATATACTACACTTTCAGTCTCCTCCCACAATAAAAATCATCTTGACCCCAATCACAAAGAACAATCTCGAGCTTCTGAAAAAAAATACATCTATTGCTCCCTACAGTAGGAGCATAAATATTAATAATAATAAAAAATCATACTCTTTATCGATACTTTAAAACAAGGAGACATACTTTGTCTACTTCACATTGAGATAAACTATTAATATTTGTCTTTGAAAAGAAAAGGTTTACCACCTCTGCACTCAAATTGTTACCATGGCTTAAAATACATCCTCCATCCCACCATAATCCCCAATCAGTTTCATTTCTTTCATCACCATGAGTTTCTTGTAAAATCTTAACATTGATTTCTTATATATTGAGGCATTGTGGGTATTGATAAACCAGTTAAAATTTTCGTTTTATTTAAAATTAATGGTTCAACAGCAATACTCTACAATTGCACTGATAAAGGACATCCATGTCTAATGCCCCTTGAAACCAAAATAGGCTGACTTAGGCTACTCCACACCTTAACCATACAAGAAGCTCTGGTGTATAGCAACTGTATCCATTTGATAAAACCCTGACTGAACTCAAAATCAACAAGTAGATTAAAAAGATAATTTTGATCAACTTGATCAAACACCTTTTCTTGGTCTAAAGCAATCGATCCAACCTCTGCATCAAACATATTGCAGATATCCACCGCATATCTCAACAAAAACAGGTTATCCATTATGGATCTCTTTGGAATGCAATAGGTTTGGTGTTGATGAATTATCAAATGTAAAAACTCAATTAGTCTATTAGAAAGACATTTGTATAATATGTTATATTCTGTTGTTAATAAAGCAACAGGTCTCCAGTTATTATACAAAGTCAAAGCTCCATTTTTAAGTTGTAGAGACAATACAGCATGTTGACATGTAGCAAGTAGAATGCCATCTTTATGACTTTCACAGAAAACTTAATAAAGGTCCATTCCAATATATTGCCAAAAATGTTTATAAAATCCAGAAGTCAAACGGTCAATGCCAGCAGAATGACCAGGTTTTAGTTGTCCAACAGCAATAGTGAGTTCTTTAAAGGTAATTTGCGTGTCCAAAGCAGTCCTACAAGCAGAGTCTATTTGAGGAAGTTCATGCAAAAGTTGTGCTGCACAAATAGAGTTGCAATGATCAGCTTTGTAGAGAGAAGAATAAACAACAACAGCATGACAGCACATTTCTATAATGTCATTTGTAATCTTCCCATCTGGAAGATGTAAACATGTCATCTGCTTATATTTTGCCATTGAACATTCTAAATTAAATAATAATTAAATAAATAAATAGGCACTTGGTGCATCCATATCAGTGACTGGTGTAAATCGTGACCTCACCAATGCTGCCTTCAGTCACTCATTCAGATGAAAACTTAGCTGTTTCTTTTTCTGTTGTAAGTTGTTGATAAAGGCTTGGTCGTGTCTTCTTGGTATTTCTGTCTCTATAGAGTGTATATCTCTTTCCAGGGTTTGAATGGTTTCTCTTTGAGTGGTGGTACAATATGCAGCACACTGTTGACAGGATTATTTATTTGGGTTTTACCAACCTTTCACCATTGTTTTAAATTTGTTTAATAACCCCCCCCCTCCCCCCACTAGTTCCAAAATGCCACAAAATGTTCAGAAAATAAAGCACTCTGTAACAATTTAGCATTAAAATACCAATAAGAGGATTTTCTTGGAAACTGTGCTATATTTACTGAAATAAAAACCAGATGGTGATCAGAAAAACCTATAGGAGAAATACAACAATCAATAACCACAGAAACCATAGATGCTCTCTAATTGAGCAGCACTTACTCTATTGTCAGAAATTTTAATCCATGTATATTGTTTGTCTAGTGGATGGTTGATTCTTCACATATCTAAAAGTTCAGCCTCTTTCACCAATCTTGACAAATAGTTGGAGGAAAACATATGGGGCTCTACATTGTTATGGTCAACAATGAAACATTCTGTACAGTTTAATTCTCCACCAATAATGATGTTTCCATCACTAAAATCTGGTCAAGACTTTTGCAGAAATGCTACTGACATCTTGAATGTTTCAACATCAGGAAAAAAATCTTTGATATTGACTTGTTTTCCAGTCATCTCAAGAAAGACATTCATTTCCTCCAATGTTTACAAAGAATAATCTTTAATGGACATATCTTGAGAATCACCTTCAGGTCCACATACAGAGTCACATTCATAATCAAGAATAGAACTCTTTTTGTCAGATACAACATCGTCCATTGCACTACCATCATTGCTGAGACACTCTCTCTTTTTTGTACCTAAACAAACAGGCTCCTCACATCTACTTGAACTTGGCCTTGCAATTACCACAATAGTATCTTGCTGTTCATCTGCATTTATATTTTGTACAGTTACAGTATTTGCAGTGTTTTAATTTCACTGACATTCATTCACATTGGAATCTGTATCATTAACAACATGCTTATGTACTTCCATAGTGGACGGCACTGCACCAGAATCACTTACCTCTGATGAACCTGCTTGTTCCTCCTGAGCAGTGTGCTCCTCCACTTCTCCCTCTTCTGAGACAGTAGGCCAATTCTCTGGTTCACACTCTTTATGTGGGCATGCAAACTTTTTATGACCTAAATTGCCACATTCAAAGCACCTTAAACTTCCATTTATTGCATACACCATATAAGTTATCCCTTCGTGTTGTACTCGGAAGAACAGAAAACCTTAATAAAGGTTAGGTGAATTCACACAGCTCCGGTCTCACCCAACACCACTTTCAACCCACTCCCAGCATGCAACAGAGAGAGGGAGAGGGACTAAATATATTATTCTGAATTTATTTATTTGTGTTGCATGGAAGAAAGAAACACACATGGTTTTGAAACAACATGAGGATGAGTAACCAAGTCACATAGACTAGTTAATTGGGTTAATTTGTCTCTCTGCTTCTCTATGGAACATTTAAAAAATGTGCTGGAATTGTAAGCAGAGAAATTCTCTTAGCTCAAGTGGTTCATATTTACTCTTCAAACCTCTGGAAACATGTCAGTAAACTGTTCAGGATGGGGTCTGACAGGCAGGACAAGAGAATAGATGTTAAAACAGCGTAACCAGCAGGTCTTTTTCTCTGGAGTTTAAAATTAAACTTTTCTTATGCTTTGATCCAGATAAGGGTATTTCTTTGCAGGTCAGCTGCAGCATTCCCCCTCTTTTGAGACAAGAAGACTGTGTCCAATTGGGCTTGAACTTCGACCCTTGCAAAGGAGAGACAGAGAGGACATAGTTTTATTATTTAGTCCTGCAGTTTTGTGTGTGTGTGTGTGTGTAAAATACCCCACATGCGTAAGTAATTAAGTTTGAAGGAGTCCTCCAAAGGGAGATAAATCCAAATAGACTTTCAGATTCTCACACACTGCACATGTGTGCAAACATAGTTTCTTTCTATTCTCTGTTAAAGCATGAGATTGTTCTTTCTTTCTTGTTCTTTGAGGATATGTTCTTTAATATGTACTTAAGGTTGAATCTTTTTTTTCTTCTTTTTTTTCACATGCAAATCATATATTTGCAAACTCTCTGTCTAATACAATCCATTTTATGTGATGTCTCCCTTAAGGCTTGTCAGTAAATAACCACAGTTCTGATTGGCAAGCCTTACTGCATGAGAAAAATATCAACAATTTAGTAATCTGACAGACAGTCATTTATTAATTTTGTCAGAAGGTATGCAAATTCAAAAATTAAGTCCATGCATTTAATATGAAATTTGAGCCTTCTCTAGGTCCATTGCATTCTGTACACTTCTCATTACAGCCCTTTACTAAACAAGGCCCCTCAGGGAATTTAGTCCAGCAAATAGAACTGAAACATTTGAGACAATTTGCATCTCATTTCAACATTGATCCATAAGTAACTCATCAAAACTCAATTTTGTATGTGCATGACAAATGTCTGAACATAAAATGTGAATATCATAGGAACATCATATATAAAGAAAACATGTTCTTATATAAGAACATGTTTTCTCAAGATCTCAAAGGGATCTTGAGGTCATAATATATATATTATTAGTATAAAGAATATAAAGAGTGTAAAGAATATATACAAAGAAGTTTGGTAAGTTTGTATTAATGTTGCACACGGTCAGAAGATTAGTCCAGCATCACTGGTTATTTCTGTTTGTGTGCCATGGGATAGGCTCAGAGTTCCACTACAGTAGTGTGTTATGCTTTAATACGTCACTTGCTGCGAACTGTTGTGTTAACAGTCAAGTACCATTAATAAGACACTTGCATGAACACAAAGAAATTGTGGTCCTAGCCTAAACTTTAAGAATAAATTAGGTGATTCGGGTCAACCTATAGTTGCCAGTCTGAAGGTTTTTGGGACATATGCTAATGGCTGACAAATTAATAATATTCAGAAGAGAGGATGTGTGACTCCTCTTTTAGTAGCTTGGGTGGAATAGGGTCTAACATGCTGTTGGTTTAGATGATTTAACAAGTTTATACAATTCTTCCTCTCTTATAGCAGATTATGAGTTGAATTGTTCCTCAGGGGATTTATAGTGCACTATTGCTGTATATTTTACAGTAACAAACTTCAGAACCACAAGTATTCAGCTTACAACTCTTCTGTTATTACTACATCTCACTTTTTCTCTTCTTCATGTGTCCTCTCTGTGCCCTCTATACAACTGGAATACTGGTCTACTGTTTATGCATGTATTTCAATACACCACATATTCCTCATTTTTATGTGGAAAAAAGAAGACTTGGATTAGAACTGAAATTAAATAAAGCACAGAACACCAGAGAGAAAAACACACACACACACACACACACACACACACAGTCCTGAATATCAACAACATGCTTAATACTGTAATGGGGCGACACGAAGCGTGTGGACCTATATGCAAGCTTTTATTAATAAACATGGTCAAAACACAGGCAGGGTCGAACACCAGAAAACGGGTATGGTGCAGGCAAGACAAAAGAGTAGCCCAGTGAACAGACAGAAGTCGATCGGCGGTGAACGTGACCCAGGGGGCAAGGCAAATGGGTAATCCAACAGACAGGCGATAATTCCAGGGCAGGCAGAGATCAGACACTATGAGGTAAACCAGGCTAGAATCAAGGTTAACAGGAAACAAACAGGACTGACAGGGACTAAATTCCAGAAACACGGAATGGCTCCGTAAAGCTGCTATCACTAGGAGAGTAATAAACACAGACAATACTCGGTGATTAGAGAAGGATTTGAGTGGTTGTAATATAGTGTGTTTGTCATTGGCTGCAAGTGAGTCCAATCAGTGCAGTGGAGCATGGGAAATGTAGTCCAGGGTGGCGTGCAAGAGTTTGTGTGGTGTGAGTCGATGTAATCAGAAGACCACTGGTGGCGAGCGGACAGAAGACCACAGACTGGATTCGTGACAATAACACTGAATATTCCAAAAGGCATAGTTTTGTAACTCAAATGTTTAACCTGCTTCTATTGGTAAATGAACAAGTATTTTCCTTTTTTTCCCCTAACGTATTATACATATATATATATATATATATATATACTGTATATATATATATATATATATATATATATATATATATATATATTTGTTGTTACGTCCTAACAGTGTCAAGGGATTGTTTGTCACAAATACAAAGGAGGATTCAGTAGCAAATGTGAAATATAACAATTTATTATGAAGAGTTCCAACAAGACAAAGGGCAAGAGTCAAATAACGCATGTTCAGGATATAAGTCAATCTTGGTAATGCAGGGACGCAAATAGGCAGCCGTGGATATCACAGGAACACACAACAGTTAATAAGATAACAGATAACAGTTCTAGAAATAACAAAGAATTTAAGGTACTCTGTCACAACAGAGCAACAGATCTCTTAACTCATGTTTAGCAGGACCACAGCATTCACTAGAGAATAGGCAACTAGAGCATCAGCATTTTAAACCAAAGAGTTAAAATGTTAACAACCACACAGATCCCCAACGGATGCATCTCAGCTTAAACAAACTGGACTGGGCAGGACACAGATCATTCTCTGGAGAAGGATTCTCCTCAGATTTGAGTTTTGCTCTGCTTTTATGCTGCTTTCCCCCGGTTGGTAAGCAGGTGCAGCTGGGGGAGCAATCAGGCTACCTGCCAGAGTGAAGAGTGGGAGGAGCCAGAGGAGAGCAGGAGACACACATAACAACAGAAGGAAACACACAGTATCCTAAAGTCATTACAAAACTATACATCTTTGGGACGTAACACCCCAAACCATAAGTTACAAACAATACCCTTAAATAAATGTTTCTAAAATCATGAAGTAGGTTCACAACAACATTTTCATAGCTGCTACACACACATCCTACTTATCTATACTACACACTCTGGAAAGTGCATTGGCTACAACATTTTCTACACCTTTCCGATGTTGAATATCAAGATTGTATTCTTGAATGATTAGCGAGCGACCAGTGCATCAGGCGTTGATTTGAGGCACACTAGGGGGTTGAGAGCAAACTTTGGGGCAGAAAGGACAGGGGAATGGCACAACAGGTCTTTTGCAGCATTAAATGCATAGTTACAATCGTGACTCCGCACAAATTTCCTGGAGGTGCTGAGGAAGTCTGTCAACGGGGCAACCAAAGAGGCAAATTTTTTACAGAAACTTCTGTAGTAACCAGCCATACCTAGGAATTTCCTTGGTTCTATTTTATTAGTATGAGGGGGAAAATTCAGTATGGCAGTAACTTTCTCTTCGACAGGCCTTACTGTTCCCGGGCCCACCGTCTTAACCAAGATAGGTAACGACATGCTTGCCAAAATTACACTTCACCAGGTTTAATGGTCAATGATGCCTCAGATAATCTAATATAACTTTAAGACTATTCGGATGGTCTTCCCAATTTGTCCCAGGTGCATTTTTGCACCCCGAATGCCATCACAGAATATTTTAAAAAAGATGTCAGGGGTAACGAAAGCAGAGATTTCTGAGGCTTGTGGTGTAAGGGGCACCTGCCAGTATCCTTTTAGCAGATCCAATTTGGTGATGTACCAGGCGGAACCAACTCGGTCGACACAGTCCTCTATTCGTGGAAGAGGAAAAGAGTTGGACTTGGTAACATTATTAACATTATGGTAACTCGGTATGGCGAGTCAGATTTAGGAGCTAGCAAGCATGGTGAACTCCAGGGACTCTGTTGCAACAAATACTCAGTCTCTGACTTCACTTCTCGTTTTTGCAGGTTGACATTGTAAGGATGCAATTTAATAGGTACAGAGTCACCTATATCAATATTGTTTGTGAGAATGGTAGTTTGGCAAGGAACATCCATGGTGGAATACTTTTATAGAATCAACACAATTATAATTTAATCAGCACAATTATAGTGAGCAAGATACGAGTCTAAGTTACTTAGTACTGCAAAGTTGTTTAAACGCATACAGGACATTCGGTCTTCACTCTCGACCAGATCATCTTCCACAGGACAATATGCAGTAGGCAGTTCCCTTTCAAGGGAACTTCGAACTGTGTCCTCTAGGGGTCGCTATGGGGAACACCTCGTCGTGACCCGTGTCTGAAGCATACATTGAAAAAACACCAATTTGTTGGCCGGCGACAGCCTCTGACGTCACTACCGGCGTGACTATAAACAGGCACCGGGGGAACACGTCATTCTCTTCTTCGTCTTCACTGACTGTTTTGTTTGAAGCGTGCATCTGAAAGAACCAGTAAGAACGCTCTTTCTCTGTCTATCATGGTGACTACTAGCAAGCGTTTAGATAATGTGTGCATCCGTGTCTGCGTTATTTGACACCCGATGACACACACGATCTTTGCGTCATTTGTTTGGGTAAAGAGCCTGCAAGCGATGTCTTTGAGGAGGCAATCTGCGTGCATTGTGAGCGTTTTTTCAATGAAAAAGCTCCGCTCTCGTTCGACTCTCTTTCCGAGAAAAAAAAAAGGCAGCCATCTGCTTCCCACGGTTCAGGACGCGCCGCTGCTGAGGCACGGAGGAGAATGAGCTCGTGGGAATTTCAGGTGGATCTGTCTGAATAATTTAGAGAGGGACTTTCCCTTTTGCGTTCGTAATGGCGGCGGACAAAAGAGAGAGCCTCGGGAGGATGATGTTATATCTTTAACACTTTCTGATACTGAGGTAAGTGCTCTGCTGGGTTTTTACCCAGGAAAAGCAGGAGATATTTGAGGATGGTGAAGAAGCTGTGATTACTTCAACAGAAAAGGCTGGCATTCCATCATCCTGCAATGAGTTGTTGACGGAAAAGGACTGTTTTGGAGTGTATATGCAGAAATGGCTGGGAGTTTGCATGATGTTCGGGTTCTGAGACTGTCCACATTGTGGGAGCTAGTTGAGCGTGGAGCCCTTTACTCAGTTTACACCAGGAACATTGGTGGGATTACTGCTGGCTATTATGTGCTGGGAGACTCTGCCTACCCTTTGCAGAATTGGCTCCTAAAACCATTCCCTGACGATGGTAGAACAACAGACCTACAACAAGAAAGTGTGCAGGGCATGGTGGTGGTAGGAAATGCTTTTGGAAGACTCAAAGGGAGTTGGCGGTGCCTTATGAAGAGGAATGACAGTGACATTGAACTGGTGAAATCCATGGTGTTGACTTGTTGTGCTCTGCACAATCTTTGTGAAAGTCATGGAGAGGATTACCAGCACGAATGGGATACACCTGTTGCAGCAGAGCCAGTGGTGCCTCTGGCACAGGGTGCTGAGGAGGAGAGCAGGGATGTACGTGAGGGTCTGAAGCGGTATTTGCACAGTTAAATCTTTTTGTCTTTGCAGTTGTAGCAAAGTCACACCTGTGTAAATGCTATGTTTTGTATACCTGTGTTTTGACTTGATATTGCAATGGACAAAAAAATCATTATTACTTTTACCCTGCCTCTTTGTATTTTGTAAAATATATGACTTAATACTCTCTGCAGTACAGTACAGTAAGATTTAATTCACATTTTGCTTGCATTAGCTTACTTTACAAATCATTGCAAAGCATATGCACTCTTTACTCCACTATACTGCAGCAAAATGCTGAGCTGTGTAGGCCCATAGAATTTGGACTGAATTTGGAATATTTCTCTCTCCGATATTTCATAATTTCAGACTGAGCTCTCACATCAGCTCTATCATTAGACCCATCTGTCCTTAATTGCCATTTTGAGCAGTAGGATTGAAATATTAAATTGCATAAACATTTATAAATCGAGGTTCATTGCGCATTACTATGTAATGTTCATTAAGCTACATGCCCTGTGTACACGCATCACTTGGTCTTGAGCCACCACTGTAGGGGTCTCATGTACAGCAGGCCAAAAGGTATCACGTTGGACGCAGTTGCCATTAGACCCAGTAATCTATGAAACTGCTTTACAGTGAGTGTCTGGCCTTCTCTGACTCTCTTGACTGACGTGAGGATTGACTCGATACTAGCAGGGGACAGACGTGCCTGCATCGAATACCACACCTAGATAAGTGGTCCTCTGTAATGGAGAAAGCACACTTTTCCTGGTGTTCAGTCTCAAACCTAACTCCCCCATGTGGACAAGAACGGCTTCTCAATGTCGAACCGCCATCTGTTCCGAGTGAGCCACAATCGACCAATCATCGATATAATTTAGTATGCGGGTGCCCTGCAGTCGCAGTGGAGCCAGAGCAGCATCCAATCACTTCGTAAACATGCAGGGTGAGAGTGCAAGGCCGAACGGAAGTACTCAATAGTGGTATGCTTCGCCCCCAAAAGTAAACCTCAGAAAATTCCTGTGTTGGGGAAGGATGGAGACATGGAAGTATGCGTCTTTGAGATCTATTGTGACAAACCAGTCCTCGGACCTGATTTGAGATGCAACATGCTTGATGGTGAGCATCTTGAACTTCAGTCACATGACTGAGTGGTTTAACTGATGCAGATCTATGATCAGACGCAACCCCCCATCCTTCTTTGGAACTATGAAATATCGGCTGTAAAGCCCGGATTCCCTCTCTTGAGGAGGGACCAACTCAATGGCCTCCTTACTTAATAGGGTATTCACTTCCTGTTCCATAACCAGAGCATGCTAGGGTCCGACAAACGTTGGAATAACTCCGTTGAATCTCGGCTTCCATGATCTGGCGATCTCATCATGCAGATCGGGAAAAAAGGGTAGGATCCGGCATGGAGGTGGCTGTCTCGCCTGCAGAAAGCGTTCATCAAGCTTGCTTTTCTGCAGTTCAGATTGTTTCTCGGCGGGCCAGTCGATGTTAAGCTTGGCCACCGTGCGAGTAACCACCTCCAAAAGCTCCTCGTACTGGGGCGATTGAGGTGGCGAATCCTCTTTGACACTCTCCACATCAACTTTCTCTGAGGAAGATAGGCAAAGTGTCGATCCCTCTCCCCGGGGGGAAGAAACTGTGGAGCGGGCTTCTAAACCCAGGGAATGGGCGCCAGATCTGGCAGATGAGGAAGGAGATAGGGACTTGCCCATCTCCATTCCCTCTGTCAGATCTACCTGCGAACCCCACGAGTGCAGCTGCCGCTCTGCCTTGGCAGAAGCAGGGCCAGACCCACGGGGAACGCTGGCGAAGGCTCCCTTCTCGAAGAGAGCTTTCCGGGAGTGATGCGTCTTCGAGAGCCGACTTGGCATGCTACACTGCCAAGCAGACCACGCACAGACTGTGTGTATCCCCACTCGTAATGTAGCAGAGGCAGGGAGGAACACACAATCTGAAGCATGATCTGCTGTCACCCAAATGCTTTGTCTTTGCTTTGCTCTTAGACATTGTGGAGCTTATGAGGACAGACAACACCAAATAAGACTCACAAGACAGACTTATAACACATGCACACACAGAGCGCTTGCTGAAAGACAAGAAAGCTGATGCCAGCTGCGTGGAACATGCTTTTATAGCTTCCTGGTTGCTTACGTTACCACCCCCTTGACGTCACACCCTTACATTTGACAGATTGCACACGATATTCAGAGTCGCTCACGCTGAAGGCGTTCCCCATAGTGTTCGATGCAGCTCGAGTTCCTGAAGAGAAACTAGCTTTTGTGCACACGTACACTTTTAGGATGAAATCTACGGAGAGTTTTATAAATGAGACACCAGGTCTGCCCCAAAAACTCATCCAGTTGTCTATGAATCCAACGTTATTCTGCGGGCACCACTTAGACTTCCAGCCATTGAGTGACAACAGTCTGCTATGCATCTCGTCACCAAGGTAAGCAGGGAGGAGACCAGAGCATAGTTCAGCATTCCCCAGATCTTTGTGTTTCTAAGCTGTTAAAACAGAATCTCCCAAACCAGTGACCCCCAATTCTGGTTCTGGAGAACCCCCAACACTACAAATTTTAGATGCCTCCCTAATCAAACACACCTGATTCAACTCAACAGCTCATTAGTACTTACACTCCATGGCTAACCTGCTCCGGGGCAGGTTATGTTCTGAGTTGGAGATCTCAAACTGAAATTGGACCAATCAGATGTGAGCACAGAGACATGCCTGACACAAAAAAGTCACTCCCCCAATTTATCTTGCTCCAAATTAAGGGTCACTAGTACTAGAAAAAATGTCTGGCTTTAATGATAATTACTTAGTTATTTTATATGATTTATATAATTATATGATTTATACTATTATTAATCCATTACACACAAGCAATTTTAGTTGATCAGTTATTATAAATCATTTATTTTAAAATGAATGTTAATATATACAGATCTTATGTAATATAAATAAGCTGTAGAATCGCTGTATATATACAACAAGTTTCACTTGTGACTGCACTGATAAAGTAAGATGATTTCTTTTATTGGTTCCTCTTTCATGAACAAGTACTTTTTTCCTTGTAAATGCATTTACATTCATCTTTATTTTTCAATCTCTTAACCTTTAGCAAAACCTTTCATCTTTAACCAAAGCTCTTAATTGGCTGTTCGCCAGTGATGTCACACATTTCATGTGCAAATGCTCCACAAACTCAGGATCAAAGCATGAGTTGACAAAGAAAGTTGATGATCAGCATCATGGTACCAACAAAGCCGGACTGGAGTGGTTTGGTTTTGTCAACTCGAAATTTATCCTGTAACTCTGAATTTGTTCATCTACCATCATGGTACAGGCCCCTGGATTAGAAACTAATGTTCAAGATTATCATGGCTCAGCACAACCAGTAGAAAACATTTCCATCATTGGACTCACTTAACTGTCCAGAATTAAAAATCAGATTATATAACAAAAATTCAACATATTAAATATTAATCTTCTCATTAGCAACAGAATATATGGAAAATACGATGAGGCCATCGCAACTGGCCCACCTTTAAAGGCACTTAGCCTTGCATCAACTGTGAGCCAGTAGCATCACTTCTCCTTTCCTTCTCTCTTCCTTTCAAGCACCAGACCAAAGAGTTGGTAGTTACAGGTGGTCGTCCGATGGGCACCCCCCTTCACTGGTGTTTCACCGATTTAAGCCCTCGGGAAGGCTCGACAGCAGATCCAGCATCCTGGATCTACCCCTGCTGACCACCACCAACTCTATGTCATTGTTCGCCCTTCATTAGGTTGGATCTGCCACCGCACCTCTTGCTGCATTCAGATCCACTGAGATGCTGTTTCAGCCTGTTCGGTAACCTTCCCTACCAGCAGTTTCCTGGCCATGCCTTCAATACCCTGCAGCCCAAGGGTTCTCCATAGTGACTGCCTAGCAAAACCTCTGCAGCCGACCTCTACTGGTGAATTCCAGGCCTTCCATCCATTTTGCTGGCTCTCAAGCATAAGGTCTTGATATTTCTTGTGCTTATGCTCATGAGCCTCCTCCATCCTTTCTTCCCAGGGTACTGTTAACTCTATAAGCACCACCTGCTTAGTGCTTCTAGACCAGAGGACAATGCTCCGTCCTGCTCCAGTGCTCTCTCCTGTCCTGACAAACTGAATGAAGTGGTGCTTGCTGGAAAATGTAACCTTTTCCTTGCCTGTTCCACACCATCTGCCAACTGAGACAGGATCTTATCATGACGAATTTCCCATCTGCCAGACTTGACTGACATGCTGAGAGGACATGCTCAAGGTTGTCTTGCTTTCCACACAATGTGCAGCTGGGATTCTCTGCCATCCCCGAAATATGGAGGTTTGATGAAGTAGGCAGCACATTGTAGACAGAACACATCAAGAACTTTATCTGGCGTCCTTCCATGATCCAAATGTCCTGCCACATCAGGGCCCTTTCTCGTACGCCCTCCCATCTAGTCCAGCTGCTCTGTTTTTTTCATGGCTACAGCTTTTACATGTAGGATTTCCTCCTCTGCCTTACGGACCTCCCTCTGTACCATGCTGCGGTGTTACTTTGGGTCAGCTTTGTTCCAACTCATTCTGGTGAAACGACCCAGTCCAAGCCTGCCCCGGGCTACTGTCCCAACAATGTCCGCATGCTGCAGCCGATCCCCAGCCGCCGTCAATGCTCTGCTGGATGACCATTTACAGCCTGTCCTGACGACAATGCCTGCCTGGCGTACTCTTTTGTCCTTGCTATCTCGCAGCATCATGGCCTGGCGTGTCTTTGCTGTCTTATACTCCTCAAGCACTGATGTCACCGGCATCTGAAGCTTGCTGCGTGTGCTGTACAGGCCAATGGAGCAAAATCTTCTTGGGACACCCAGCCACCTCCTTAAATAGGTGTTAATCTTTCTCTCCAGTCTCTATACAGTCGAGACAGGTGCCTCATAAACAAGCAGAGGCCAGAGCAGTCTAGGGAGTACCCCATGTTGGTACCCCCAGGCCTTATATTTGCCGGGTAGGCCACTCTTCTCTAAGGTTGTCATCCAGGTGTCTGCTTGGATAATCTCCCTCACACTTTGCTTATCATTAAGGTCTGCCCTATACCACTTCCCCAAGCTCTTCATTGGTTTCTCCTGGACTGTTGGGATGATGGTATCTTTGATCCTGAAGTGGAACTAATCCTGGATGCACCCCTTACTCAATACCAGGCTTCTGGTCTTTTCAGGTTTGAACTCCATCCTTGCCCAATCAGTGAGCTGAACCAGATCCTTCAAGATCCATCTCCCTTCGGGTACTGATTTTGCTGTGATGGGGAGGTCATCCATAAATGCTCTTATGGGTACCTGCTGGATGCCACTGGTCAACACTGCACCTTGCCGCAACTTCTCTGCTGACTTTACGAGAAGTTTCATCGCTGCTGAGAACAAGATCACTGAAATCGTGCAGCCAGTGACAATGCCCACCTCTAGCCTCTGCCATTCGGTGGTAAAATCTCCACAGGTGAAGCACATGTTGAAGTTGTCATAGTAGCACTGAAAAAGCTTCTGGGACATGGTAGATTTTCAATGTCAAATCCACCAACTTGTGGGGTATTGTCCCATATGCATTTGTTAAATCCAGCCACAAAACTGCCAGGTCACCACAGTCCTTCTTTGCATCTTTGATGATCTTAGTAATTATACTAGTGTGCTCAAGACAGTCCGCTACCCCCGGAACTCCCCCTTTCGGATGGACGTATCCATGTACCCATTATTTACCCGTTATTTATTTACCCGTTATTTAAAGGAGGTCAGCCTCTTTGCCAGAATCCCAAGAAAAATCTTGCCTTCGACATTGAGGAGAGAGATGGTATGGAATTGCTTGACTCCTGAAGAATTTTCCTCCTTAGGGATGAAGCATCCCTCGGCAACCAGCCAACTGTCAGTGAGAAAATCCTTCTTCCATGCCACTCTCAGTAGATTCCAAAGTCATCCCCTGAGCCTTTCGCAATATTTATATACCTTGTATGGAATGCCATTCAGCCCTGGGGCTGATTTTACTCTGGCCATCTCCTCCAAACTGTCCTCCCTTCTAGGATCACTATGGACCTGCCGAAGGTGCTCCTCCACCTCTTCCTTCTTTGCTTTCAGCTGACCTGATCTTACATCACCCAGACGTTTTGACAGATATTTGAAAGGATTCTTGGTGAAATCTGTCTGCTCTTTCATTCGTCGCTTCCTATCCCTGCGATGACATTCAGCTCTTCGCAAAATTTTAATGTGCTCCCTCAGGTTATCACAAATTTCCTTACATGCTGGTCTCTCCTCCACTGTTGCTTCACGAAATGCCTTCCTCAGCCTCCGCAAATCCCCTCTAAGGATTGCTATCTCCTTCAGCCGTCTGTTTTCCTTTGGCTGAGTGTATGTTTTAATCTTCGGCTCTTTCTTTCCAGAGCGATCAGCACCTATGCTCCAAATAATGGAAGCCATAGCCTTGAGCTTCTTACCCACATCTCCTGCCAAAGCTATTTCCAGCACCTCATCCACATCATGATCAAACTTCTCTCACTCTGTCCTTGCCACTGCAGCAGGCCAGTTCACCAGTTCCTTTCGGACCACTCCTACCCATATATCCTGTCCAGGTTGTCTAATGCCAAATGTACCCTCCGCCTCTGTCTGGTGCTTAATGTCCTCTGACACATCAATGATGCTGTTCCTGTCTTCATCATGTGCCTGGAGATTCTTGGGACTGTGGTTTGCCTCCTGCCCCGGCCTCTCCTCCGTCTCACCAGGTTTCCCTGTGCACTGCACATTATTTTCAGGTTGCAAGCACTTCACCTTTGACTGATGTATCTTCAGACCCCTCTCATTTTTACATATCTTCCCACATCTGCAGACCCGAGATAAGTCGCTCGGTTGTTCCATAGTCAATTGTTCATCATAAGTTTATCTATCTGTAGAACAACATTACTCTACCATAGTAACACTCAGCTTAATCACTTGTATTTATCAGTCTTATGCATTTCCTTATCCATTCATGGTATGCATTATGTTAATAATACTGTAAGAGGTTCTACAAGGTACTGATGTCTCATAAATCCTTCAGATTTTACAGCATACAAAAATGTAATTTAATTAATTGTTCTTTTCTGTTTAGGTGAAATTCCTTAACTAGTACCCTGAGGTAAAAAAGAGGAAGGAGTCATCTGTCTCTCACACTTCCCTTAAGTGATGTGTGACAAAGAGCCGGTCCACACGGAGATGTGTTTAGATGTATACCTAAAAATTTTGTATCGTATTAGCATTTCGTCCAGATGGATCCAGCGTTTTGGGAGCCTGAAAAGGCTATTTTTTGAAACCGGGTCCCAGAGTGAATGAATCTGAAAATGACCCTTGCATTTTCATGTGTATAACCAATCCTTATATTTTGTGAAACAATGATGTCATCACCCCATGTCTCAACACTAATCAGACACTGCTAGTGTCACGTAATGGTAACAACAACAATGGCAGACTGCATGCTTGTGTTCGTGCTGCAGATGCTATTGAGCCTATTAGCTTTACTAAAGAAAAATGTAAAATTACTAAAGCAAAAATGTTTGTATACAGCTTGCAAGGTTTATGCGCATTCTCCAAGTCTTCTCTGTTTTTAGTGTATCTCTGCGGCAGAATTGCAGCACCACATAATGGTCTGGCATGTATACTAAATAGTTTTGAGTTGGTTTCAGTGGCTTCATGTGTATACAGATATTTCTTGAGATAATGCCGTGTTTACAGTTTTTTTTATTATTATTATTATTTGGTGCCCTGTGTGAGAACCAGTGCAGAGGTTATTTGACATTTATAACATTTTGTTATATTCAGTTGTAAAGTTAACTTTACCACCAGACTAGACCAACCAGGAACACAAACAGGGATACAAAGTATTCAATTATTCGTATGTGGATAACTCAGTTATCTGGATTTGTAACACCTGGAGCTCATCCAGGAGTTGCTGTCATAGCAACAGGTCCATAAATTCAATCATGCTCAGGTTTATTTCACGTAAACAAGATTAAATTACATATTTTTTTTAAGTGGAGGTGGTACTGAAAGTCTATCCCAGTCACTGCTTTTTTCTTACAAGACTATTGAACCAAAGGAAATAATAATAATCAGAAGATTAGAAGATCTGGAAACAGTCAAATCATCTCAGATGTATTAAGTGAGGTACAAAGAACAGACCCCTGGCCAATCAAAACAGGTGAAGCAATAAAAAAAATCTACCTATGTGCTCACAACTAAACATGAGGCATGCATGGCCAGACTATGAGACTGAACTGAATCTGAACTAGACAGGAGTCCCAGGTTCCAAACACAACACTCTGCTCATGCAACATCATGTGTACAAGAAAGCACATGGCCCAAGGACACTTGAAATCACACATTCCCACAAAGACTAGACAACACATGAGTGTCAGGGCTCTGTCACAACACCAAGAACAAAACAGAAGAAGAGGACTGGAGAAGATTGGCATCAACAGGTAAGTAGGGCAGGTGGAGTCCTATATTCACTTGGTAAACAACTGAGTGAGGGGAAGTGGAACTTAATTGTAGTCATGATATGAAGTCTAGTGATTGTGAGCACGCCCCTACATGGGTCCCAGACCCTCTCAGTCTCATTGAACCAACAGCTGGAACTCCTGATGGCTCACCTAACCAGGGAAATGGGTAACTGAAAGGCGAGCATGCACTGGAATGGGATGAGTTTGATGGTGAGCTGTCTGAAAGTTTTGCATACTTGGCCCAGGGAAGGTATCGGTTCCAGTTGTGCTGATGGTTGTGGCAGTATGTTCTCAGAAAATGGCTGATCTCTTGGATCTTCCATTCTGTTTGCCCATTCAATTAAGTGTGATGTTAAACTTACTGACATACAAAGGAACTTGAAGATTGACTTTTAGACTCTATAGCAGGGATAGGCAAGTTTGGTCCTGGAGGGCTACTGTCCTGCAGAGTTTAGCTCCAACTCTAATTTACGGAGAACATGAACATGGAGGTAAATAAATGATCTAACCCAGTGGTTTCCAACCATGTTCCTGGAGCATCCCCCACCACCCACTGCACACTTTGCATCTCTCCTTTGTCTGACACACCCATTTCAGGTCAAGTGTATTCAACTGCAGATTCAGACAAAAAGTTATTTTTGACTTGCTACTTAAACACCTATCAACACAACCATGCAGAACAAGACAAAAACAGAACAGAACAAAGCTTTGCAGAGTTTTCTATTTCAAACACCTTCTGAGGGCTATAATCTTCTGCCTCATTTCTAAACCTAACCACTACTTCACTAATGGAGTGACTGTGTGTGCACATTTTGGTTTTGTGTGGCATGTGTGTGAGAAATATAGATTGTGGGAAACTTTTCTAATTTTGAGCCAACCATATAGGCAAGGCAAGGGAAATTTATTTATATAGCACATTTCGTACATAATGGTAATTCAAAGTGCTTTACATAAAAGAAAGTAAAATAGTCATGAAAAAAATAAAAAAAATATATATTTTTTAAACTTTGAAAATGATTTAAAAATTGATTTAAAATGAATTTAAGACAGTTAAAAATAGAAAATGATTTTAAATAAAATACAGTGAATACATAAAATACAGTGCAATCAGGTCGGATAACGCACATTGCTCATTCAATAAATGCACAGCTAAACAGAAGAGTTTTGACTCTAGATTTAAAAGTGGCTAATGTTTTAGCACATCTTATCTCTTCTGGAAGCTGATTCCAACTGCGGGCGGCATATTAGCTAAAAGCGGACTCCCCTTGTTTTGTGTGAATCCTTGGTATTTCTAACTGACTCAATCCTAATGATCTGAGTGGTCTGTTAGGTTTATATTCAGTAAGCATATCTGCAATGTATTTCAGTCCTAGGTCATTGAGTGATTTATAAACGAGTAAAAGTACGTTAAAATCAATCCTAAATGTAACTGGAAGCCAGTGTAAGGACCTGAGGACTGGTGTGATATGCTCAGATTTTCTGGTTCTAGTCAGAATCCTGGCAGCAGCGTTCTGGTAAGATGCAGCTGTCTAATGGTCTTCTTGGGAAGGAGACCATTACAATAGTCCACCCTGCTGGTGATTAAGGCATGAACAAGTTTCTCCAAGTTTTGACTGGAAACAAAACATCTAATTCTTGCAAAGTTTTTTAGATGATAGTATGCTGATTTAGTAACTGCTTTGACATGACTACTGAAACTAAGATCTGTCTCCAGAATCACACCAAGATTCCTGACTTGATTTTTAGTTGTTTGACCCCTAGAGTCAAGGTTTGCATTCACCTTGAAAACTTCATCTTTGTTTCCAAATGCAATGACTTCAGTTTTTTCCTTGTTTAACTGAAGAAAGTTCTCGCACATCCAACTGTTAAATTCATCAATGCATTAGCAGAGGGAGTCAATGGGGCTGTAGTCATTTGGCAATAAGGCTAGATAAATCTGGGTATCATCAGCATAGCTGTGATAGGCAATTTGGTTCTTTCTCATTATTTGACTTAGTGGGAGCATATACAGGCTAAAAAAGAGCGGTACAAGAATTGAGCCTTGTGGGACTCCGCATGTCATGGACGTCCACTTAGACTTATGCTCTCCTGTACTCACATAATAACCTCTCCCTTCTAAGTATGACCTGAACCATTTGAGTACCATCCCAGAAAGCCCGACCCAGTTTTCCAGTCTCTGTACAAGTATATTATGATCGACAGTGTCAAACGCAGCACTGAGATCTAGTAATGCCAGTACTGATATTTTGCCAGAGTCAGAATTTAAGTGAATATCATTTATTATCTTAATGAGCGCTGTCTCTGTGCTGTGATGCCGTTGGAAACCAGATTGGAAATTGTCCAGGTATCCATTTGAGTTTAAGTATTTGTTCAGCTGATTAAAAATGTCCCAGGTTACGTATGTAATGTATGTTCCCCTTCAGGAACTCGAGCTGCGTCTGAAAACGCTATGGGAACGAGAATGCCCACGCCGCCAGACTTGCAAATCCCTGCCTAGTGTGTATACAAGGAGCACAGCTAAGGCGAGAGAACAGAAGAGCCTGGAGTGGCTCGCATATCTAGACCATAAAATCTGACAAATGTGAGGGGCGTGGACCATCCAGCTGCGTTGCAGATGTCCTGCATAGACACACCTGACAAGAAGGCCTTGGAGGCCACCATACTTCGGGTCAAGTGAGCCTTGACTCCCAGTGGTGAGGGGAGATCAGAGGACTCAAGGTTTTAGGATAGCATCCTGATCAACCGCTTAGCATAAGCTTCTTCTGGCCGGAGGCCTCAGCCTCAGCGCATCGCAGAGGAAACATATAACCAGAGGGTGTCTGCCCACTGAATGGCCACCAAGAGGGGCACGGTAGGCCGCAATGGCCGCCACGTAGACCTTCAGGGTGGAGTGGGTCAACCCTGCAGAGAGAAGGGCCTGCAGGAACTCCAGAACTGTACCAACTGGGCAATTAACTGGGTCGAGCTGGCAGTCTTCGCACTAGGAGGTGAAAGGTTTCCACCTCAAGGAGTACAGTTTCCTCGTGGAGGGAGTTCTGGATTGGAGGATGGTCTCAGCAACCTCGGTTGAGAGACCAGAAGCTACGAGATGTGCCCCCTCAGGGGCCACACCCGTAACTTCCGCCTGTGAGAGGAGATCCCTCCTGACGGGAATCTCCCATGGAGCGCCGTCGAGGAGAGAAATCAGATCCAAGAAACATACTCGGCCCGGCCAGAACGGGGCTACTATTAGAAAACGGACCCCGTCTCGGCATACTCTCAGCAGAACTCCTGGGAGCAGAGCGATCGGGGGAAAAGCGTACAGACGAAGCCTCGGCCAAGTCTGCACCATGGCATCCAGCCCCAGTGGAGCCGGATGAGTCAGAGAGAACCAAAGAGTTGCAAACAGATCCACCTGACCAAATATTCTCCATATCTGCTTCACCACCTCAGGGTGAAGCCTCCATTCCCCGGGCCTCGGCCCCTGCCTCAACACGATGTCTGCTCCCATATTCAGATGCCCAGGAATGTGAACTGCTCTCAGCAAGAGGAGTTTGCCCTGGGACCACACAAGGATCTGGTACGCTAGTTTGTACAAACGGTGTGAGCACAGACCCCTTGGTGGTTGATATAAGAGACCACCGTTGTGTTGTCGGTGCGCACCAACACATGGTGACCTCTTAGGTCTGGGAGAAAGTGTTTTAATGCTTGAAGCATGGCCAGCATCTCCAGGCAGTTTATATGCCTCCATAAACCGCGGGCAGGGTGGCCACTCATGACTGCACCCCAGCTGGTGAGGGACACATCTGTCGCTAGCGTCACGCGGCGACAAGGAGCTCCAAGCACCGGGCCCTGAGACAAGAACCAAGATCTCCTCCACATGTCTAAGGCACGTAGGACCCCTCGGGGAGAACCCCTTGGTCTTGAGCCACCACTGTAGGGGTCTCATGTACAGCAGGCCAAGAGGTATCACGTTGGACACAGCTGCCATCAGACCCAGCAGTCTAGAACTGCTTGACAGTGAGTGAACGGCCTTCTCTTACTCTCGCAACGGCGGTGAAGATCGACTCGATCCGAACAGGAGACATCTGTGCCTGCACCGTGGTCGAATCCCACACCATGCCCAGATAAGTGGTTCTCTGTACTGGAGAAAGCATACCTTTCTTGGCATTACGTCTTAACCCCAGGTCTTTCGTGTGAGCGAGAACGACATCTCGATGCCGAACCGCCATCCAGTCTGATTGAGCTAATATCAACCAATCATCGCACCATGTGCTTGAGTCGTGAAAGTGTGGGGTGAGAATGCAAGGCCAAAGATGAACCGGTATTAGTAGGCTTTTGCCCCCAAAAGCCAACTTCAGGAACTTCCTATGATGGGGAAGGATGGAGTATGGATCTTTCTAGATCGATCGTGACACCAGTCCTCAGACTTGATCTGAGATACAGCCTGTTTGAGTGCAAGCGTGCTGAACTTCAGTCCCCTAACTGAGGGGTTCAAAGATGCAGATCTAAAATAGGACGCAACCCTTTATCCTTCCTCGGAACGGTGAAGTACTGGCTGTAGGACCCGGACACCACTACGCGAGGAGTGACCACCTCGATGGCCTCCGTCCTCTGAGAGTGTCTCCTTCTGTTCCATTACCAGAGCCTGCTCGGGGCCCACCAGGGTGAAAAAAGCCCCGTTGAATTGAGGCAGAGGAAAACCGAACTGGATTCTGTGGCCTCTCACGACAGTGTGCAGGACCCACTGAGACATGTTTGGCAGTAGTTTTCACGCTGCTAAATAGTCTACTAAGGGAACCAGTCTCTCAAGACTGATCTCTGGTGTAATCACAGCTGCTGGCTCAGTGCCCTGATGCAGCGAACCAGCAGGGGGCAGCTGAACTAGCTGCTCAAGAGACCTCCGTGGAGGTCACGAGCCTCTAAGCACCGCTACGTTTCCGGGCAGTAACTGAGAGAAGCGCTCGCCGGAGACCGCTGCATCCTGGAACACCGGCAGGGTTGGCAGATCGATCTCCTGAGGGCACTGAGGAGAGACGGGCACCGTGTAATGCGGTGTACACCACTCTTCCCCAGAGGCGCCTGCCCTCCGAGGTCCTGAGCCACAGCATCAGGAATCTCATAGCTGAAGTCTCCTATTAAAAATGACGGTCCTCAGACCCACGTCGTCTGCTAGGAAGACTCGACCAGAGCCTGCTCGGGGCAGGACCCAATGAAGCACACTTGGCAGGATGCAGGATAGACACCATGTAATGTGGAGTACAACGCTCTTCACCAGAGGGAGCAGGCCCTCAAAAAGTCCTAGGCCTTAGGCATCAGGACGTTACGAAGAAGGCTATCCAGTGAAAATGACGGTCCGCAGAACCACTTTCCGCTAGAAGCCTTCGGCCTGGGAGCGCCACTCTGACTCTAGACTCTGAACGAGTATGAGAAGTGACACCCCTAGAATGAGGAGCTTGAACACGATAGGTTGGGACTGCTCCGCCCAGCAGCCCCTGCTGACCGCCTCAACCTCCTCGGAGGAAGAGAGGTAAACGTGTTCTTACTCAAATTTTTTATCCCAAGAGCTCCTGTATATCTAACTTCTCAAAGTGAGGTAAATGTCATTATATTCCTCAGAATTAAATGCAATCAAACAATCAGACAAGTAAACATGATCTGGTGTAATACAATTCATATTGAAAACCGAAAGTGACATATCTAACTTCTCATAGTCAGATAAATATCCTCAGAATTAAATGCAGCTAAACACCCAGACGAGTATACATGGTCTGGTGTGGTAAGAGTCATTTCAAGAATCAAAAATTATATATCTAACTTCTCATAGTCAGACAAATGCCTCATTTAATTCCTCATTAAATGGAGCCTAACAACCAAATGAGTAAACATGGTCTGGTGTGGTAAGATCACATCAAAAACTGAAAATGATGTAATACACACGTTGCCTCGGCAGCGTGCGAGCCGCTTAGTCACACAAACAATATTAATCTCCTCGGAAATAAATAGCTGCAGCAACGAGTTCACAGTCCGAGGGGGAAGAAACCGCTTTTTCTTTTTAGCGCGGAATTCCGAGCCTCGAAAACGAGCTCTAGATTTTTTAAGAACGGAATCGCAAGATTACAAGCACGGACACACTCCTAGGAGCGTGCCCGGCAAGAGCGGAGAAACACAATCAGCCCCCTTATATTTTCAGAGAGCCGACTGCGCGAGCAACGCTCCTCATTAATGCTGCTCGTTATAATATTAGGCATAATATGCTTGTGTAACTGATGTTTGTGCAACTGATGTTTATGCAACTGCGAGCTCATCGACGCCCTCCGTGTCAAAATCTCCTCGGAGAAAGACAGGCGGAGTGTCGCGCCCTCTCTTTGCGGGGGGAAGGACTGCAGCACGGGCTTCTGAAACCCCGAGAGCGGGCGCCGCGAAAGCGAACCCCGCGGCCTCGGCGAAAGCAGGACCGGTACCGCGAGAAACGCTAGTGAAGGCTCCCTCCTCAAAGAGAGCCTTCTGAGAGTAAAACAAAGCAGTAACAGACGGTCGCATCGCGGGCCGTCATCTCCCTTTTTTCGAGAGCTGATTCTGCGTGCTTCGCTCTCAAGCAGACTCAACACACTGCGTGTGTCCCTACCCCAATATATTTTTCTCTCGCGGGCAGGGAAAACACACAGCCTGAACGCTGCCTGCTTTAGCCCAAAAAACTTCCTTGACTGAAGTTTGATATAATGGAGCTGATATAATGGCGCTACACCTCACGTGCTTTTATAGCTTCCTGGTCACTACGTCACCCGCCTATGACGTCTCGCCCATTCATGGGACTGATTACACATGTTATTCAGAGCCGGTCACGCTGAAGGGCCTTCCCATAGCGTTTTCGGACGCAGCTCGAGTTCCTGAAGGGGAACTACCTTTTCTATAATCTTGCCTATAAAAGGAAGTTTGATATTGGTCTATAATTGCTCAAAATGGTGTCATCAAGATTGCTCTTTTTCAAAAGGGGCTTAACAACTGCAGTTTTCAGGGAGTTTGGAAAAGTCCCAGAAAGAAGTGAGGTGTTCACCACTTCTAAGAGATCTGCTTCTAAACAGTTAAGCACACTTTTGAAAAAAGATGTAGGAAGTGTGTTAAGATAGCAGGTTGACGATTTTAGTTGCTGCACTATTTCTTCCAAAATTTTGCTATCAGTTGCTTCAAAAATAAACATAGTATCTTTTTGATATTGCGGCCAAATCTGTCTGACCTCTGCATAACTTGAGGATGTGCTAATCGCCTTCCTGATATTAATGATCTTCTCAGAAACGAAGGAAGCAAACTCATTGCATTTGCTGTCAGAGAGCATTTCAACTTGGAGGGTTTGTCAGTCTCTCAACAGTAGCAAAAAGAGTGCGAGTGTTGTTTGAGTTACTGTTTATAAGGTTTGAGAAGAAACTCTGTCTAGTTGTGGCTAGTTCCACAATGAAAGCATGAAGGCTGCTTTTATAGATGCTATAGTGAATTTCAAGTTTCGTCTTCCGCCACATCCGCTCAGCTTTTCTGCATTGTCTTTTCATACTCTCTACTTCTGTTGATTTTCTCCAAGCTGATTTCCGTCTGCTTTTATTCTTACTGACTATTACAGGAGAAATATCATCAATAACATTCTTAACTTTTGAGTTAAAGGAATCAAGGAGAAGATCAACAGAGTCTGCAGAAATGCTTGGTGTTAAAGATATAGCCTCCATAAATAGCACACTAGTGTTCTTGTTAATGCATCTCTTTCTGAAAGAGACAGATCTGGATTCAGTGGTAGCAGAGATCAATATATCAAAGAAAATACAGTAGTGATCAGATAGTGCTACATCCTTAATAACAATGGATGAAATGTTTTTTCTGTATTATCTATGTGAATATTAAATCCCCTGCAATAGCAAAACATACAAACTCTGAGGAAATCATTGATAACATTTCTGTGAACTCTTCAACAAAGGGTAGAGAGTATTTTGGAGGCCTGTAAATAATGATAAACAGAATGCGTGGAGCACCTTTCAACACAATCCCTAGATATTCAAAAGACAAGTACTGACCAAATGACAATTGCTTGCATTGGTAGACATCTTTAAATAGAGCAGCTACACCTCCACCTCTCCTAACAGTGAAGTGCAGACACTCATGAAAGTTATACTGAAATATTGTCATTCTATACTCTGTATAGCCTTGTTAGCCAAGGCAACCTTAGATGGGTTGCCTTTGTTGGTAACCCATTTAAGAGAAGGACAACTCTGATAATACTGCCTCATCTACCTGGTTAGAATGGGCCTGTTAGCCTTGGGTGGCAGCCAGTCTAGGAAAAGGTACTCAAATGAAAAAACCTAACACCTGGTTATCTCATCAGCCACTTCAGTTTACTGAGCCACTGTGGTTTGAACACCTGGCCTAAAGAGTGGGGTTGGTTTTTGCACGTACTGATCCAAACTTTAAATAGATATAGCACAGGCAAGAAGACCTACAGTGACAGAGAAGAGGCAAAAATGACAGGTGCAAGATGGCATTGGAAGTAGCAGTCTCAACTCTGCAAGTAGGCAGCTCAGAAGTACGGGTCACTTGCCTGTCGATTTGAGGCATTCTACTGCACCCTGAGCAACCAAGCGGCCCTTTTTAGGGTACAGCACTGCTTGCTCCACACGGAGATTGACCTAGAAAAGGTGGCTTAAACCCAGCTTGCCTTGACCTTCAACTGGCTGGCTAGCTGTGGCCAATGGTCATCTCACAACAGTGGTAAAAACATGAAGAATACGTCAACAAAGACAAGAAGCTTAAGGGTGGCATGCTAAAATGTCCATATGATGATAGACTCAGAAAAAAAAGTGACTAAACACTTAGCATTGGTGGCAAGATAATTAGCCAAACTGACATAACTGCACTTACTGAAGCCCGCCTCCCAGAGCAAGGTTTACTTATAGAGCATAGAGCATAGAGCAAGATATAATCTATATTGGTCTGGAAAAGCCAAAGAAGATTGCAGATTATCTGAAGTTATGATTAATTAAACTTATGATTAACCCTCTGGAGTCGATTAACGCGTATACGCGTTTTGAGGCATTTTCTCCTGATAACCCCGAAAAGAACTTAAATTACACTTTCAGTTTTGATCGTAAAGATAAGAGCAATACATTAATCAAATCTGTAAAGGGTCTACTTTTATTTGTATCCACACATAATAACAACAAAACTTTGTGCATTTATAAAATAAAGAAAACAAACAGAGTGCACTGTCAGCAGCCTTGGTCTGCGGTGATCTTCATTCGTAAACGCGTCATTAGAATGAACTGTAACTCAGTGAATACTCAACACAGAGACATGAGAGATATATCTATAGAAAGCTTGACATGTCTACTTTTAAACTGAGGAAGTGCTACCAAAAACAAATATTCTGTGATAAAGTAACCCCTATGAAAACAACGCGATGTCCGTCTTTCACGTCTCCCTTCATTATATCTAATGCGACCACGCCCACATGCCGAGCGCGCTATTGATATTATAATCTTGAAGCTCGCGCGGGTTACCGCCCTCATCAGAGCAAACAAAGCAGCGAGACTGTACTTCACGTTTTTTAAAGATGACCACCGGGACAAGACCACAGGAAACAGATGATTCTTCTGCACAATCTGACTTTGCTGCAGCCTGGAATTGAACTGCTGGTTTCATCTGGTTGGTGTGGAACTGGCCCCCCGACTGAGCCTGGTTTCTCCCAAGGTTTTTTCTCCATTCTGTCACCGATGGAGTTTTGGTTCCTTGCCGCTGTCGCCTCTGGCTTAGTTGGGGACACTTCATTTACAGCGATATCGTTGACTTGATTGCAAATTATTGCACAGATACTATTTAAGCTGAACTGAGCTGCATGATGACATCACTGAATTCAATGATGAACTGCCTTTAACTGTCATTTTGCATTATTGACACACTGTTTTCCTAATTAATGTTGTTCAGTTGCTTTGACGCAATCTTTTTTGTTTAAAGCACTATATAAATAAAGGTGACTTTAAATGTTACTGTTCGCTTCGCGCTGAGAGGAATAAGACATAATTCACCTCAATAAGACCGCTGAGAGGAATAAGATTTGGATTACTTCAGAAAGAAGAACGAAGCGGCATGACCCAGCAGAGATAAACATGAGTAAGACTTTTTTTATTATTAATCTACTTGTATTAGTTTTCATATAACTTGTACACATTTTACTAGTTAGACTTTTTCCAGACTATAATTCCTGACTAAATGTATAATCAGGTGAAACATTATGAAGTTTTCATTTACATCATCTCAATGTTTCACGATGCCAGGATGTTTTTATTTTTATTTTTTTTATGTTCTATAACATAGACAGCAATACGATATAAAAGTAATATGAGTTATAATGTTGCTAGCTTAATGTCATTAAGAATGATTAGACAAAACTTTACTGCAAAACTTTAAGCAGTGGGCTTACCCAAGCCTGCTTAAATTTACTGAGGCTATTCTCTGTTCACAAATATAGCCATATATGTTTATAACTATATATATTGTATAGGCCTTCATACAAAGCATGCTTGTGTTTTCAAGAATGTAACTAAGCTTCTGTTCATCAATATCTGCTCTGGTGTAAATAATAATAATAATAAAAAATGTCTATCAAGTAAGCTGTAAATATCACTGACAATAAATGTTCTATGTGGTAATTGTGTTCTTTTTTTTCCTGTAAATTACTAATAGTATCAGTGACCATCACAATAATGTTAATAATGCAGTTTATTTGCGTAAACAGCATGCTTCCTTTTTTTATTTCAGATAAATAATAACCTGTTGCAAAGCGAGCCAGTGCAAATAAGCAGCCCACTCAGGAACCTGGAACACAGCTAAGACCAAGTGAGGCACACACTCCCGTCTCTTCAACATCTCTTCAAAAAAGTATGTCCTTCAGGGCACATAAACAATATACATTTTGGAAATGCCAGGTATGTGACGTTCATTTATATATTTCAACATGACACATGAGCCTGCATTTATATGATCCAAAATACAGAAAGTTGCATTTGCTAAAGCAGTAATATTGTGAAATATTTTTACTATTTAACATAACTGCTTTCTATTTGAATATATTTTAAAATTGAATATATTCCTGTGATCAAAGCTAAATTTTCAGCATCATTACTCCAGTCTTACTCCAAGTGTAACAATATACACTATACCATTTAAAAACTTATTTAGCACACAAGTGATGATAAATACAATAATCATGTTAGAAACGATGCTGTTCTTTCAATTAATAAAAAAAAAAAATCTCTTTTCAAAATTAATAATAACAATAATAATAATAATAAATGTTTTTTTGAGTAACAAATCAGAATTTCTGAAAGATTGTGTGACTGGAGTAATGATGCTAAAAATTCAGCTTTGAAAGTCAGCTTTGATTGTTCCTAATAAACTGTTTAACTGCACTCGCAAGTGAATCTCAAGTTATTTTGTGAGATAATTAAATATATTCTAAATAAACTACAAACCTAAAAATATATAAATTTATTTTGTCCTCACATTCTTTCTTGTAACTCTTCTCTCTTGGTCACTCACCTGCCTGAAAGGCTCATTATGCAGCTCATTATGTGGGTCTTTGTCTTCTCAGGTGTGAATCACACAAGTATTCATGATAGTTCATGCCTACTCGCATATGCCCTTTTGAAACAAAAAGTGTCTTAGAAATTTTAAATGAATCTATTGTTTTCTGTGAGTGAGTAAACAAGATGATTTTCACATCATTTTGAAGCAAAAATTCTAGGCTACAAGCTCCAGGTTTGTCAGTCTTGTGAACAAATGCTCTGTATGTGTTTTATGATCTTATGTCAGTGACTTCAAAATTGTAGTTTTTTACTAACCACGCATAAATGCTGTTTTCTCAAAAACACAATCTTGTACATACATGCTATTTACGTATTATTGTAGCCCAGTTTGTACTGATTACAGTGTTATTAGACTTTAGCCATGTATCTATTTATAAGCAACTGAAAAAAGCACAAAAGTCAGGGGATGTCAAAATTTCTCCAGGCCCCCAAAACCCCCTAGACCTCAGAGGGTTAAGAACTCCATCGATAATAAACTTACAATTTTCCCAGTGGGACATTCTGACCGGCTCATGTCCCTATGCTCCTACACTTCATGCAGGTCTTGTCACCAAGGGAACTTTCAACAGAGAACTGAAATATCTACTCCTGAAAGAAGACTTATAAATAGAAAAGAAAAGAAAAGAAAAGAAAAGAAAAGAAAAGAAAAGAAAAGAAAAGAAAAGAAAAGAAAAGAAAAGGTAAGTGCTAGTATTAGTTGGTCAAGTGCTGGCAAAAAAGATTTGTCTTTAGATGTTATTTGAAGATGAGTAAAGACTCAGCTACTCAAATTGAGATTGGGAGGTCATTCCACCAGCTGGGCACAGCCCAGGAGAAGTCCGTGAGAGTGATTTTGAACCTCTTTGGGATGGCGCCACAAGGCACATAAATTTGAACTAGTGAGTTTAGGTATATTGGTGCCGTGCCAGTGGACGTCTTGTAGGCAAGCATCAGTGCCTTGAATTTGATGTGAGCAGCCACTGGTAACCAGTGTAACCTGATGAGGAGAGGAGTAACGTGAGTTTTTTTGGCTCATTGAAGTCAACTCTCGCTGCTGCATTCTGGATCAGTTGCAGAGGCTTGATAGAACATGCAGGAAGGCCCACCAAGAGAGCATTACAATTAGTCCAGTCTGGAGACAACAAGAGCTTGGACAAGAAGTTGTGTGGCTTGCTCTGAAAGGAAGGGTCTGATCTTCCTAATGTTGTATAAAGCAAATCTGCAGGACCGGGTCATTGTAGCAATATATCTGTGAAGCGTGACTGATGATCGATCACAACTCCTAGGTTTCTGGATGTCCTGGAAGGAGTTATGGTTGACAAACCCAGCTGTATAGAGAAGTTGTGATGAAACAATGGGTTAGCTGGAACCACAAGCACTTCTTTCTTAGTAAGGTTGAGCTGAAGGTGACGGTCCTTCATCCAGCAAGAAATGTGTCTCAGACAGGCTGCAATGCGAGCAGCTACCATCAGATCATCTGGTCGGAATGAGAAATAGAGTTTAGTGTCATCAGCAGTGATAAGAAAAGCCATGCTTCTGAATGACAGATCCTAATGACGTCATGTAGATGGAGAAGAGAAGTGGTCCAAGCACTGAGTCTTGAGAAATCCCAGTAGCAAGAAGTTGTGACTTAGAAACTTCTAGCCTCCAAGACACCCTGAAGGGCCTACCTGAGAGGTAGGACTTAAACCACAGGAGTGCGGTTCCAGAGATGCCCATCTTTCTGAGGGTGGACAGGAGAATCTGGTGGTTAACTGTGTCAAAACAGAAGACAGATCCAGCGAGATGAATACTGAGGATTTGGAAGCTGCACTTGCCAGTCGCAGGGCTTCAGTAACCGATAGCAGGGCAGTCTCAGTTGAGTGGCTGCTTTTGAAGCCAGATTAGTTGCTGTCCAGGAGATTGTTCTGTACAAGAAACATAGAGAGTTGGTTGAACACAACTCGCTCAAGTGTCTTTGGAATGAATGGAAGAAGGGATAGCAGTCTGTAGTTTTCTAAAAGTGCTGGATTTAGAGATGGTTTCTTAAGCAGTGGGCTTACCCAAGCCTGCTTAAATGCTGTGGGAAATGTACCAGTGTGAATAGAGGTGTTGATAATGTGAGTAAGTGAAGGTATGACTGAAGAAGAAATGGCTTATAGAAGGTAAGTGGGGATAGGTTCAAGTGGACAAGTAGTAGGATGATTGGAAAGGATAAGTTTGGAAACGTCCATCTCTGAGAGTGGAAAGGAGGACAGAGAGTGTGTATTAGTCATTATGAAGTTATCATCAGTCTGCGGTGTGGATAATTGGTCACTGATGGTTCTTGTCTTATTTGTGAAGAAAACTGCAAAGTCATCACCTGTAAGAGTTGATGAAGGAGGAGGGGAAGGAGGACAAAGTAGAGAAGAGAAAGTTTTGAAAAGTGTGCGAGAGTCAGAACAGTTGTTAATTTTGTTGTGGTAGTATGTTGTTTTAGCGGTGAAGACATTTGCAGAGAAGGAAGAGAGAAGTGACTGATACACACTGAGGTTGGTAGAGTTTCTTGATTTGTGCCATTTCCTCTCTGCAGCCCTGAGTTTAGAGTGATGTTCACAGAGAACATCGGACAGCAAGGGGGCAGATGGGGTGGTGCGTGGTGGTCTAGATGACAGTGGGCAAAAGTTGTCCAAGCAAGAGGTTAGAGAGGAGCAAAGAGTGTCAGTAGCACTGTTCGTGTCCATTGCTGAAAACTGAGAGAGTGAAGGAATTTAGGATGAAACTATAGAGGATAGGTAAGAGGGAGAGAGTGAGCGTAGGTTGTGTCGAATGGTGACCTGCGGAGGAGTGTGTGCTGTGTCAGGAGTAAGTGTGAGGTTAGAAGTAATGAGGAAGTGGTCTAAGGTGTGCAGTGGAGTAACTAAAGTGTTATCTGTGGAGCAACAGCATGTGTAGATGAGGTCTAGCTGGTTGCCTGGTTGCCAGGAACTGCTGCAGCAGTGAGAAAATATGGAAAAGATCCTGCGGGAGTTGGAACTGCTGCGGCAGTGGGGAAATATGGGAAACCTCCTGTGGGAGCGGGGACTGCTGCGGCAGTGGGGAAATATGGAAAAGCTCCTGCGGGAGTGGGCACTGCTGCGGCAGTGTGGGAAGTTAGGTAAGGCTCCTGCGGGGGTGGGAACTGCTGCGGGAGTGTAGAAACATGAAAGAGCTCCTGCGGGAGCGGGAACTGCTGCGACAGTAAGGGAATTTAGTCAAGGCTCCTGCGGGAGTGGGAACTGCTGCGGCAGTGGGGAAATATGGAAAAGCTCCTGCGGGAGCAGCCACTGCTGCGGCAGTGGGGAAATAAGGAAGAGGTCCTGCGGGAGCAAGGTTTCTGCGGGAGCGGGAACTGCTGCGGCAGTGGGGAAATATGGAAAAGCTCCTGCGGGAGCGGGCACTGCTGCGGCAGTGTAGAAATATGGAAGAGCTCCTGGGGGAGTGGGAACTGCTGCGGCAGAGAGGAAATATTGAAAAGCTCCTACAGGAGCGGGCACTGCTGTGGCAGTGTGGGAATTTAGGTAAGGCTCCTGTGGGAACGGGAATTGTGGCAGTGGGGAAACATGGTAAAGGTCCTGCTGAAGCTGCTGCGGCAGTGGGAAAATATGGAAAAGCTCCTGCAGGAGCAGGAAATGCTGCAGCAATGTAAAATACAAACAAAGGCTTCTACGGGAGTAGGATCTTCTGCGGCAGTGGGGAAATGTGGAAGAGCTCCTGCGGGAGTGGGCACTGCTGCAGCAATGAGGGAATTTAGGTAAGGCTCCTGCGGGAGCTGCTGCGGCAGTGGGGAAATATGGAAAAGCTCTTGCGGAGCAGGCACTGCTGCAGCAGTGTAAAATACAGACAAAGGCTTCTACGGGAGTAGGAACTGCTGTGGCAGTGGGGAAATTTGGAAGATCTCCTGTGGGAGTGGGCACTGCTACGGCAGTGTGGGAATTTAGATGAGGCTCCTGCAGGAGCTGGAACTGTTGCAACAGTAGGAAAATATAGAAAAGCTCCTACAGGAGCGGGAACTGCTGCTGCTGTGGGGAAATGGAGAAAAGTCTCCTGCGGGAGTGGGAACTGCTGCGGCAGTGGGGAAAATGGAAAAGCTCCTGCTGGAGCAGGCACTGCTGCGGCAGTGGGGAAATATGGAAGAGCACCTGCAGGAGCGGCAGTGCGGGAATTAGGTAAGGCTCCTGCTGTAGCCAGAATTTTGTGGGAATTAGGTAAGGCTCCTGCGGGAGCTGCAGTGGCAGTTGGGAAATATGGAAAAAACTCGTGCGGGAACAGGCACTGCTGCAGCAGTGTGGGAATTTAGGTAAGGCTCCTGCGGAAGCTGGAACTGCTGTGGCAGTGGGAAAAAATAGGGAAAAGTTTCCTGCAGGAGCAGAGACTGCTGCTGCAGTGGGGAAAATATGGAAATGCTCCTGTGGGAGCGGGGACTGCTGTGGCAGTGGGGAAAACGGAAAGGCTTCTGTGGGAGAGGGCATTGCTGAAGCAGTGTGCGAATTAGGTAAGGCACCCGTGGGAGTGGGGTGCTGCTGGGACAGCTGGAGTGGGGATGGGCCGTTATAGATGGATTAGGTGATGTTAAAGGGGGTTAGCTATGGTTGGTCAGGAGTTTGAGTGAACAGGGATGGACTGGCATAAAAGGGGTCGGCTGATGATGGTTCGGTGAGCTTCTGATATGGAATCAGTCTGACCGCACGTAGATCTTGAAGGCCTCTGCCTTCTGACAAAATCTGTGTCCTGATGTTGCTGGCTACTGAGGGGGTGGTTCCAAGGCGAGAGTGTTCAGAGGGATGGGTAGGGGTGTAGCGGAAGAGAGGGGGAACGGTGGGCATCGGGACTGTGGGGCTGCAGGCCATGGGTAGGGGAGGGGGTTGGTGAGGAAAAGGGTGTGGATAGGTCTGCGCCACTAGTGGAAGCATGCTCATGCTAGCATCTGCTACGGGAGCTGGAGGCCACTGAAAAGGAAAAAGGGGAAAGTAGCAGGAGGAAAGTCTGAGATGTGAGGGCCTGTGCTGCAAGCGGAAGCAGCTTCGCGCTTGCTTCACATGCTGTAGGTGTAGGCCATGGGAAGGGAGTCCTGAAGACCCTGTGTGCAGCCTGCACTGCTAGCGGAGGCAGCCTCACGCTAGCGTTTGCTACGCAAGCTGGAGGTCGCAGAACAGAAAAAATGGTTATTAGTAGCATGAGGGAGCGGAAGAGATGTGGGCATGTGTTACAAATGGAGGCAGCCTCACATATGTTTCAGCTACTGTAGCTGTAGGTCATGGAAAGGGGGTGGTGTGTGACCTCCTGAAGAGCTTGTGTAGCCTGCACTGCTAGCAGAGGCAGCCTCATGCTAATGTGTGCTACGGGAGCTTGAGGCCACTGAAAAGAAAAAAGTAATAGAAGTAATAGGATGGAAATATTGAGATGTGCGGGCCTGTGTTGCAAGTAGAAGCAGCTTCATGCTTGCTTCGGCTGCTGTAGCTGTAGGCCGCGGGAAAGTGGAAGGGTTAGTGACATTTAACGGGACAAGCTAAAAATGCCTGGGTAGCCTACAGTGTTGCCAACTTAGCAATTTGTTGCTATTTTTGCCAATTCCTCAAGCATTGTCCACATTAATACGTTTCTGTTGAAAATGTATCTTTTCCTCTCGTTTTGGCCTTCCAGCCTTTTAAAACGCTCTGCAGAGCAGATAAATTTGAAAATGCCGTTTTCACGTTGTAGTATGGACTGTGGAAATGGAGGCTTTTGAAAACGATGAAGCATGTTTATCATGTAACGCATTGTACCATTAGACATGTTTATACCAGTAACGTTAATTTTGAAGTTATGTGCTATTCACTTTCACACTGTTGCAAAAGATATTTACTTTGCGTGCTCTTCATATTACAGTCCTAAAAAGATGACAGAAACTTTACTCATGATTGCTGTCCTGCGGCAAAGGGCAGTTGCATTTAAGATCAATTCTGAGTGAGCTCGTCAGCGAATGGTGAAATTTCCATAAATTAATTGATCCTGCCAGAGGAATTGCGTGAAACTTATGTCTGTATCATCTCGGTGAGGTTTTTATACGTCCACAGTAAGGCAAATGTAATGCTTTCAGACATTTCAGTGTGGATGATAAACTTTGGAAAAAATGCCTTGTTTGCTTCATGGTTAAAAAATAGTATCAACACCCGACATAATTATGTCATATGTGTCAGATGTACCCCCCCAATACGTCAGATGTACCCCCCCCAATACATCTTCAGAACAGATTTGAAGCATTAATGAATGCGGGTGAGGAATCCCCAAATGTGATTAAAAATGGATTGGATCAGCCAGCAGCTAACACCGCTACTAACAGGTGCTCAAGGTCGAGCAGACAGCTGCATTCAGCTCAGAGCGCAGCCGAGCCCAGGACTCTGATAGTGGGTGACTCTATTATCAGAAACATCAGTAGCAGGACTACAAAAACATGCTGCCTTCCTCAAGCAACGGTCTCTGATGTGAACAAGAACACTCAGAACATTCTGATGAAGCACAAGACTACAAATCGAATCATCATCCATGTGGGGAAGAATGATATTCGGAAAGAGCAGTCAGAACTCCTTAAGAAGGACTTCAGTGAACTCTTTGAAACACTTTGAAGACTCAAAGTCAGTCGTTCATCAGTGGACCACTCCCAGCAAGGGGAACAAATATGTTTTCACGGTTGCTTGGGCTGAACACATGGCTACAAAGATCTTGCAATATAAAAGGAGTGAATTTCATCAACAACTTCAATCTTTTCTGGGGCCATAGACAACTGTTTAAACCCTCCATCTGCTGTAGGTGAACCAAAAACAACTGATAGCAGCTCTCTGTTTATGTGTCGGGTCCCCGCTATAATAGCAGCAACATTCACAAATGTTTACAGAACAAGCGGGAACCCAGTGTGCCTGTAGCTTTCTCTGTTTCAGTTTTATCATGTGATAGAATGTCTAAGGCCTTTTCAAGCCGGAGGGCAAACTCATCTAATCTGCGGCCTATTATGCATCAAACTAAGATTGATGTAAAGACACAAAGCACTGCCATCAAGTTAGCATTTTTAAACATTCACTTACTAAAAAATAAATAATTTCTAATCAATGACTTTATAACAACAAACAAACTGTATTTTATGTTTCTAAACGAAACATGGCTAGAAGACAGCTGCAGTGCAACAGTCCTCAATGAAGCAGCCCCTCCTAACTTTACTTACATAAGTGTGTGCAGGACTGTTAGGAGAGGTAGAGGTGTAGCTGCTCTATTTAAAGATGTCTATCAATGCAAGCAAGTGTCATTTGGTCAGTACTTGTCTTTTGAATATCTAGGGATTGTGCTCCACGCATTCTGTTTATCATTATTTACAGGCCTCCAAAATACTCTCCAGCCTTTGTTGAAGAGGTCACAGAAATATTATCAATGATTTCCTCAGAGTTTGACTGTTTTGCTATTGCAGGGGATTTTAATATTCACATAATGCAGAAAACAAAACTACAAAAGAAATGATAACGGTTCTAAACACTTTTGACCTGATTTAGCATGTGCATGGACCCACACACAAAGGTTCTGGAGCGAGTAGGTTTATCAACCATCAAGGTTATACTCTCGTTGCAAGAGCTCCTCCGTGCAGGTCACGTATCATGCATGGACGATGCAAGATTGTCAAAAGCAGTGCTATATGGGGAACTCTGACAGGGAAAATGCAATCGAGGAGCTCCATGTAAACTATACAAGTATCAGCTGGAGACATTTGTTGCAGGCTAACATCACCCCCCAAAATTGGGGGAGACTGGCACGAGACAGATCCAGTTGGAGGACCATTACAAAGAAAGCTGCTGGGAAGTTTGAAGAATGCAGAGTGGAAACTGCCCAGGAGAAGCACAAACGTAAGAAAGTTATGGCTTAAGTTATTTACCACCATCCTGGGCAAATTCTACCCACCTTCCTAGAGGAGCTGGATGGGCTGCTGTCCTCATTCCCGGAGGATGGCAGTCCACTTTTAGTCTTTGGTTACTTCAACATTCATCTGGACAAGCCTTATTCTACAGACGTCCATTCACTCCTTGCTTCATTCGATCTCAAATGACTTACCACTACAAGCACACACAAATCAGGCAACCAACTTGACTTAATTTGCACACGCAATTGTATTGCAGACAACATTCTGGTAAAACCCTTACATACCTCTGACCATTTCTTCATTACATTTAAACTACATTTTGCTACCTGTGTGCCACCAACCCCTATACCAGTTACTTTTAGACGAAACCTATGCTCCTTTTCCCCTTCCCATCTTTCCTCCATAGTATCCTCCTCTCTTCCCTCACCTACCCATTTCTCATCTCTGGATGTGAATGCAGCAACTGACACTTTATGCTCTACTTTAACCTCTTGTCTAGATGATATTTGTCCCTTCTAACCCTTGATTATCCAATGTTCTTTGTAAGCATTTTACCAAACTCAGGGCAGCAGAGAGAAAATGGTGCAAATCAAAAGATCCGTCAGACCTGAGTATGTATCAATCTTTGCTTTCATTTTTCTCTGCTGAAGTCCATACTTCCAAATCTTCATACTTTCACAGCAAGATCAACAGCGCCCCAGACACACGTAATCTCTTCAAAACATTTAATTCTCTCCTCTGTCCCCCTCCACCACTTCTATAACAGCCGATAATTTCGCCACATTCTTCACAGACAAAACTAGAACAATCAGTAGTCAATTCTCAGCCCAACTCACACAGGACCTCAAACCATCCACACCCACCAGTAAAACTCCCATCTTCTCCTTCTGTCCCCTCACTGAGGTAGAAGTATCAAAACTTCTACTCTCCAGCCACCCTACAACCTGCCCTCTATCTAGACCCAATCCCCTCACACCTCCTCCAAGCAATCTCTCCGACACTTTTACCAGCACTCACACACATTATCAACACATCTCTCCACACAGGCACCTTCCCCACTGCATTCAAGCAGGCTTGGGTAACACTGCTGCTCAAAAAACCTACATTAAACACTTCACTTACAGATAGCTACAGACCTGTCTCTCTCCTTTCATTCATAGCGAAAACCCTCAAAAGAGTTGTTTTCAACCAAATATCATTGTTTCTCTCACAGAACAACAAACTGGACACTAACCAGTCAGGTTTCAGGAGTGGCAGTTCAACTGAGACTGCGCTACTGTCAGTCACGGAAGCCCTGCGGATTGCAAAAGCTCATTCCAAATCATCAGTTCTTATTTTGCTGGATCTATCTGCTACTTTGGACACTGTCAATCATCAGATCCTCCTGTCTGCCCTCTCATCATTGGACATCACAGGGATTACACTTCGCTGGTTTGAATCTTATCTCACTGGTATGTCTTTCAGGGTGGCTTGGGGAGGGGAGGTATCCAAAGCACATCAACTGGTCACTGGGGTTCTTCAGGGATCAGTTCTTGGACCCCTCCTCTTCTCCATATACACGACATCACTGGGTCCCATCATACAGGCACATGGCTTCTCCTACCATTGCTATGCTGATGACACACAGCTCTATCTCTCATTTCAACCAGATGATCCAACGGTAGCTGCACGGATCTCAGGCTGCCTGGCAGACATCTCAGCATGGATGAAAGAATATCACCTACAGCTCAACCTGGCAAAGATTTAGCTTCTTGTCTTCCCTGCCACTCCAACTCTACAGTATGATTTCTCCATCCAGCTAGGTTCTTTTACAATTACCCCATCAACTTCAGTCAGAAATCTTGATGTAACCTTTGATGACCAGCTGACCTTCAAAGACCACATTGCAAAGACTGCTCAATCTTGCAGGTTTGCAATGCACAACATCAGAAAGAACAGGCCCTTTCTAACGGAGCATGCTGCACAACATCTTGTCCAGGCCCTTGTCTTTTCTAGGCTAGACTACTGCAATGCTCTTCTGGCTGGACTTCCATCAAGCACAATCAAACCTCTACAAATGATTCAGAATACAGTGGCACGACTGGTCTTCAACGAGCCCAAAAGAGCCCATGTTACACCTGTCTTTATCTTCTTGCACTGGCTACCGGTTGCGGCTAGCATCAAGTTCAAGACATTTATGATTGCATATAGAACAGCAACAGGCTCAGCACCCGCCTACTTCCACTCACTACTACAAATCTACATCCCCTCCAGAAGTCTGAGATCCGCTAGTGGGCGACGCCTCCTGGTACCATCACAGAGAGGCACAAAATCACTTTCCCGAACATTCTCGTTCACCATTCCTGGCAGGTGGAATGATCTTCCCACCCCTATCCGGAATCCAGAACAGTGTTGCCAACTAATTTTCAGGGGGGTTAGTTGCTAAAGGCAGATCAATTTGTTGCTAAAAGTTGCTAAATGACGTTGTGATGTCATTGCGTAATGATGTCATTGCATAACCATTACACAAAACAGCGTTTTGATGTAGAATACACAACGAGATTACTCAAATCTCAGCAAAAGATATTTTTTACATGTTATTTGTTCATGGGGCAGCTGTGGCCTAATGGTTAGAGATTTGGACTTGTAACCAGAAGGTCGCAGGTTCAAGTCTCGGTGCTGGCAGGAGTTGTAGGTGGGAGGGAGTGAATGAACAGTGCTCTCTTCCACCCTCATTACCCATGGCTGAAGTGCCCTTGAGCAAGGCACTGAACCCCCAGTTGCTCCCCGGGCGCTGGATATAGCTGCCCACTGCTCCGGGTGTGTGTTCACGGTGTGTTCACTTCTCACTGCTGTGTGTGTGCACTTGGATGGGTTAAATGCAGAGCACCAATTTCGAGTATGGGTTACCATACTTGACAAATGTCACGACTTTCACTTTCACTTTCTTGTTGTTTGTGTGAAATTAAATTATTTAATTTGATATTTAAATTTGTAAAAGTAACAAGTAACATCTTTATGATCAGATTTTTTTACAACATTTAATTACTTAACAGTAACACATTTTATGTATTTTCTTATTAACTAGTAAAACCGCACATTCTGAACAATTATAGTTTTAAGCAGTGTATTGATAGTTAGTATGCTACACAAAAGTAATACAATGTACTGTTAATATGTACGAACAATCCATATTTATTTTTCACAGGTGTTTTACCTGTGTTTTAAATTCCACATTGTATTTTGTGTTTTAAGGTTACGGGGTCACAACTTAAAGGATAACATCCTGGCAGAAAATGACTAGTAGCTTTTCAGTGTTTCTACATATTTTTTCTTACAGTATACCTAACTGAACAACGATAATATATACAAGCTAATAACATGCTGTATCATAAATGTGCATAATTGGAAATAGCAACTGATGTTTGTACTATTAAGCATCTGTCTCCAGCTCTCTCCATGTTGATGTGCTGCTTGGCTGGCTAGCTGTTCAGTGGTTTCCTCTTTTTGTGTAATTTAGTTGAAAATATGTGTCTTTTTTATCATTTCAATCACTTTACAAAAGTTGCTAAAAGTTGCCAAAAACTTTTTTAAAAACAGCTAAATTTGTCGCTAGGTGCTTTTTTTAAAAAAAAAAAAAAAAAAAAAAGTTACTAGGGTAGTCTGAAAAGTTGCTAAATCTAGCAACAAAATTGCTAAGTTGGCAACACTGAGCAGAATCCCTGACAATTTTCAAGCGACAGCTGAAAACTCATCTCTTTCGAAGCTACTTGACTACATCAAAAAACAATTGTCTTTCTCTTTATTTATTCCTTCTCTTTCTAGCTTGTACTTATTTGAACAATGATTAAAACTTGGTATTACAAGCACTTCCTGTGTCTGATTGCCTCTTTAAGAAGAATCGTTTTATGTATCCCCCAATTGTAAGTCACTTTGGATAAAAGCGTCTGCAAAATGACTAAATGTAAATGTAAACCTCTTCTAATCTTGTTTTATTCCTTTTTATTCTCCTTCTGTCTGTCTGTCAGTTTCTTTCTCTCAGTTTATTTATTATTAGTCAGGGGTGTGGGTTTGAAACATTTGTGCTGTCCAGGATGTGTACTTGCATTTATATATTTATTTTTACAGGAAAAGCTTTTTTTATATATAATATAAAGATTAGTTTGTTAGTGGGGAGGATGGGATTGGCTCTCCAAGCTGAGTCTAGTTTCTCTGAAGGTTTTTTTTTTTTTTTTCTTTCCCTCTAATACCTCACCACTTTAAACAGTTTTTATTTTATATTTTCCCCCATACCACAGTCACCTCTGACTTGCTCACTGCTGGTTTGCATACTTTAACACATTTTTGATACAGCTTCTTTTAAATTGCAAAAACACAAAAAGATTACTTTTGAAGGATCTTCATGCTTGTCCTACATGCTATAGACTCTTTAAATGATTTGAGAGTTTAAGGAGAGAGGAGGGTTTTTGTTGAATAGAAACTTTAGGTCTATTTATCAAGTCAAAAAAAAAAAAAATTTTTTTTGACTCTCAGTATGCTTGCTTCCATTTCATCAAAGAGTAGTGACCCCTCTGACCCTATATGTTTTCCTCTGATTTTGAGCCAAAATGGCACAGAGGTCTAATTGTTAAGGAATTCAACAGGGTAGTCTGATGATCAGTAGGGGACTTTGGGTCAATTTCCTGATGCTTTCCTTTCCAAATAAACACAGATGACTGACCTGGTAAATGGTGGTTCACAGAACTCTGAAACATTTCACATAGTGTAAAACTGTGTGTGTGTGTGTGTGTGTGTGTGTGTGTGTGTGTGTGTGTGTGTGTGTGTGTGTGTGTGTGTGTGTGTGTGTGTGTGTGTGTGCGAGCATATGGCAGTAAATTAGAGAAAAAGAATGTCACCCACTTTTTCAAACAAGATTCCTTAACATGAGATAACTACATGTACACCAGGATTTCCCAATGACACTAGGTTTAAAATAAGTGTATTTACTTAGGCCTACAGCCTTTGTTTTGACAGCTTTCTAAGTTTTAATCATGGTAAAGCTGAGACTAGCTTAGATTCACAAGCTAGTAGCAAAAAATCCTAAATTTAACGATTATATGTATCAGTATACTGTTTTTTGAAAAAAAATAAAAAAATAAAATGAAATAAGTAATAATATAAATAAAAATAACCCCAAAGTTTGTTATTAGGTCACACAGGTCCGATTCTCATAAATTAAGGTAGACGGGAAACGTGGATATCAAAAATACAAAAAGTTTATTGAAACACTGAATTTTAAAATAGAAAAGGCATTTAAAATGGTCTGGTCATGGGGTGCATTCTCTGGCAGCAACTCTCTCCAATGACCATGAAAAACAAATACACAAAACAAAATTGTAACAAATTCACATTAAAGAAAATAATCATATAATACTAAATCAATTGAAACAAAACAAATTTACACCAGAAATAAACAAAACATTACACAAAATCAGTTTATACTCTCACCATAAACAAAAAAAAAAAAATTTATTTGTTTTAATATAAAGTGAGTTACTGTGTTGTTTTTTTCCAATTGTTTGGTCATAATTACTAGTTATCCAACAGCACACTTCTACACACCACACCGTGAACTCAGATCACACACGCACACACTTCAAAAAGTGTCACACGGCAAACGTTGAAGCAGCACCACCACCACCACAAAAGATCCTCCACCCGTGGGACCCCAGGTCCTGAAAGGAAATCAAAAACAAAATAAACAAACCTCATAAACGATAATACATACAGAAACCAGTCATATGGAATTACAACTCAATCATAACAATGTGGGTAAAAGCCACTACAGTAAGGGCTCAGCAATACACAAGTATTCAAGCACAAGCCCACACAGTTCACGAAAGGAGAAAGGGGCTCAGACGAGGCCGCAGTCCATAACAAAGTATGGTAACGTGAGCTGAAGATTCATCCACCCTGAGTTATCTGAAGAGAATTAACAATCCGCATGAACAACCATAACGACAGCAGCAGTCTTCCTAGGTAGTGGTAATGGAAGTGTTTGTGAAGTGTACAACAGTAGCAGAGAGCAAAAGAGTCGCAACGATAATCACCAGGACAAAAGAGGGAGAATCCAAATGAGCACAACGAGAGTAGATGAGCTTACTATCAGTTCGCAGGCTGGACACGCAGTGTTCAAATACCCCGCTGCAAAGCTAAAAAGGGCAATAATACAGTCCACAGCAACAGATGAAAACACCAATAAAACAGACAGGCTGAAGCCACCGTCAACACAAAAAGGGGAGGATCCGGACGTGACGTATCCCAGGCTAAACCAAACACATCCTGAAATACTCAGCACTCGCTGCTGATTGGTGCTCACATGTGTCAATCACAGCCACTTACCTCATTCATCCTATCACAATCCACCCCTAGCTTCTGCATCGTCGCCCCGACGGTGAACTAAGCAAAAACCAACTCTGACACTGTACCTGGCACCAATGACCGTGGGAGATGGTATACATTAGAGTGCTGCCCGGCAGTACTTCTTCCAGTTCTCCTTACCACACTCTCACCCGTCACAGCGGAATCTGAAGGAGGCCCCGTTACTGGTTGCACACTCACCTCTGCCTCTGGAATTTCTTCTACTCCCTGGGCTTCAACTGACCCCCGAGGGACAGACTGAGTGATACCCCAAGGTGTCTGCATAACACTAGCCTGCGGTGTCTCAGGCACCAGGACAAACAAGTCTCCCTCATCTAACTCCTCTTCCCAAGGCTGCACAGGTTCCACTAATGGAACATCCTGCAAGATGGGAGAGGGATTACTGCCAATCTGAGGCTTTAGCAAAGATCGGTGCACATGCTTTAACTTACGTAAATCTGTGGTGGGGGCAATTGTATACACCACACCTCCTTCTTTAGGCGTCTTCAAGATCTGGTACACCACTGAACTCCACAGGTCGTGGATTTTATTTCGACCTCTCACGCTATAATCGCGGAGATATACCAACTGACCCTCCTTCAGTGGTGATGCCCTTACTTGTAAATCATGCCTGACCTTTCGGTGTTCAGCCGCAGCCCCTAACCGCTCACGAGCACCCTCAAATGCCACTTGCAAGCAATCCTGATGCTCCAGGACCCATCGATGAACACTACCTGCCAGCGGCTCTTCAACCCTACCAAGCAGAAAGTCGACTGGAAGTCTAGGCTCCTGCCCAAACATCAAAAAATAGAGACACTCCCCTGTGGCTTGGTGGGGAGTCTTATTGTAAGCAAACAATACCTGGGGAAGACAAGATGGCCAATCCCCCTTCTTTGACACTGGCAAGGTGCGCAACAGATTGTGCAATGTTCGTTGAAACGTTCGCACTAGCCGTTTCCAGCAGGGTGGTATGGGGTAGTACGTGACTTTTCAATACCGTGCAAGTGACACAGCTGCTGAATGAGGTGTGGTTGTAAGTTTCTTTTTTGTTCCGTATGGGTACGACCAGGCACCCCAAATTTAGAGAACCATTCGACCACCAAGACCTGGGCCACAGTTTCAGCTCGTTGATTTCTAGTGGGTACAGCCAGGGTGTACTTAGTGAAAATATCGGTCATAACTAACACATCCTCGAGACCAGAGTTCGAGGGCTCCAATACTTTGAAATCCAAAGCTAGGATCTCTTTGGCCTTGCAGCCAACAAATGCCCCATGAAGCCAACAGGAGCGGATTGGACACCCTTGGCACACTGGCACCGCTCACACTCATGGCACCAGCGAGCAATGTCCGAGGACATCCCCGGTCAGTAACATCGCTGCCACACCAACTGAGTAGTGCGCTCTACTCCCTGGTGCCCATGATGTTGATGCAGTTGCGTCAACACTTCTGACTTCAGGGCTGTCGGCAATAACACTTGGAGGACCTCCTCTCCACCATCTGGGTGAAACACCCGACGATAAAGCACCTGCTCCTTTTCCACCAGGCGATCCCATTGCTGGAGCAAGATCACAGCAGACCTGGACAGTCTCTTCCGCTCCTCAGAACTGGGTGGCAATTTTCGCCTCCAAAACACCAACAGCTCTCCGATGACTGAATCGGCCTGCTGCTGAACAGACATATCACTGGTGGAACAACCAGGAAAGGACACAATTTGGTTTACCTGAGTCACTAATCCACCTTTGGTAGCTTGGCGCAATGCAACTGGAATAGCTGCACCTGGGTACAAATCCTGAACTTCCTCCACCACAGGGCGATTTTGGCGGGACAAGGCATCAGCATTGCGGTTGCTCTTACCTGATCTATATTTAAGCTCAAAGTCAAAGGCTGCCAACTGGGCCCACCGCTGTTCCATGGCCCCCAACTTGGCTGAGGTCAGGTAGCTAAGAGGGTTATTATCTGTGTTAACTACACACTTATGTCCCAGTAAGTACTCCCGAAACTTTTCCGTCATGGCCCACTTGAGCGCAAGAAACTCAAGTTTCATAGAACTGTAGTTAGATGTATTGCGCTCAGTGGGCCTCAGACCTCGGCTACCATAAGCTATGGGACGCACCTTACCTTGCTGTTCTTGTGAAAGGACCGCCCCTAGCCCCCCCATGACTGGCATCCACCTCCAAGATAAAAGGGAGGGAGAAGTCAGCATAAGCGAGCACGGGGGCTGAGGTAAGTTTACCCTTTAACTGCTCAAAGCTACTCTGACACTCCATAGTCCAGGCTTCTACAAACTCCCGGGATGCATACTTTGACCGCTTTGGGGTTGCTAGCTCCGCCACCAACCTGTGGAGGGGAGCAGCCAGCCTCGCAAACCATAACGACAGCAGCAGTCTTCCTAGGTAGTGGTAATGGAAGTGTTTGTGAAGTGTACAACAGTAGCAGAGAGCAAAAGAGTCGCGACAATAATCACCAGGACAAAAGAGGGAGAATCCAAATGAGCACAACGAGAGTAGATGAGCTTACTATCAGTTCGCAGGCTGGACACGCAGCGTTCAAATACCCCGCTGCAAAGCTAAAAAGGGCAATCATACAGTCCACAGCAACAGATGAAAACACCAATAAAACAGACAGGCTGAAGCCACCGTCAACACAAAAAGGGGAGGATCCGGACGTGACGTATCCCAGGCTAAACCAAACACGTCCTGAAATGCTCAGCACTCGCTGCTGATTGGTGCTCACATGTGTCAATCACAGCCACTTACCTCATTCATCCCATATATACACACACACTCATCTGTATAAATCATTTTTATTATTAATTTTCTTTGAATCATTTTATTTCTTGCACAAGGCAATGGTGAATCAGCACAGAAATACTTATAATTCTGCTTTGCTGAAAATACAGAAATGTGTTAGACAAAGATGCCTGTACAATGCTACTGATTGCATAGTATAGATTTTTTTATTATTATTTAATGTTTTTACAATTTATCAACTGTTGTTCTCTATTATTGTGATTGTTTTTGCTTTTTTTACTTAAATGGCAGGCCATTGTCATTTGGAATATTTAAAAAAGTGTACCTATCTAACCCTATTTATATTATACGTTACTGAACATTCATTATATTTAGCCCAGGTTTTCAACCCTGGGGACACACTGTCTTGCAAATTTTATTTCCACCCTGCTTCAGCACACCTGGGGTCTCATTTAAAAACGTTGCGTATGCACAAAATGGGCATAGAAAATGCGTACGCAATTTTCCACGCACATATCGGGATTTATAAAAAATAAATTTGGCGTTAATATGTATGCACCTTACAGATATTCTAGACCATGCGTACGCACTCTTTTTCCTGGCGTGAGGAAAGTAATGAAGAAAACAATGATTTTAAAATCTGTTTTCATTTCTATATACACATTTACATTAAATATTCCACTCTCATTAATGGAGATAATCACTGAATTAACATTACGCAGAAGTTACAAATTATACGAATTTAGGCATGTTTAGTGGATGCGCTTGATCACTTTTCCTGTGGCATGCTGTTTTAGTGACAGCGAGGAGAGCAGTGTGTCAATAATGCAAAATGTCAATAATGCAAAAGGTCCAGTGATAATCCTACTGTACAAGCACAGCTGCATGGAGGTGTTGATGCCACGTGAAGGCATCTCCACAACATTATGAAAAATACCACTATTTGAAGGATACAACTTGAAGAAAATGGTAATTTGCATGTTTTCTTTTTTTAAATAGGCTACTTTGTCAGTGACGCGCCAAGTCAGACAATTATATTTACACTGCAATAAATATACACTAAAATAGCTAAAATATGTTAACCTAATCAGCAAAACTGCATAAATTAATTTGATTTGATTTGAATTGTTTCAAACAATTGAAATACTATTTGGCCAGTGGAAAAGAATGAGATAAACTCTATTCTAAAATATTTATCTGAGAACTATTTTAAACAGTTTTGTTTTTTATGGATTTTGATATATTTATGCTAAAACATAACAAGAATACTGGATGATTTTTTTGGTGTCACGTGGATGGGGATATGCATGGAAATGATATGCATATGAGGTTATGCATAGTAAAACTAGGCGTTGTAAGCTCCATATATGGTGATTTCGAGGAGGAGACAAGGTGGAGATGCACGTACGCACAATCTACCCCTGACTGGGATTTATAAAGGGATTTTTGCACAGTTTCTGGCTTACACATGGTTTTATAAATCTGAAAACTTTTGTGCGTACACAAAATCTATCTTTTGTGCATACGTACACTTTTAGGATGAAATCTACGGAGAGTTTTATAAATGAGACCCCGGGCCTGTGAATTTTCAAGTGATCCTGAAGACCTTTGAATAGGGTTGTAGCTAAAATCTTCAGGACAGTGGGTTCCCAGAAGCAGGATTGAAGACCTTTGATGTTAAATATTACATAACATAGTTTAATAACATCATTAAATATCATCTCACAGGCTGTTGTGGAATCGTTCTGGTTAGAATAAATTGCTCTGAAGTCTTGAATGTTTTGAAGCCAGATAGACCTAACTGACAAGGTAACAAAGCAGAGTAATGTTTGCAAACACCACTCCAGAATCCAGTTTTGCCCTTAAAGTCATGAAGCTGTTCAACAGATTCCATACATGTCTTTCTGTATTTTTAGACAAATGATCTTTACTATATATGAGCTTCTGAAGGGTGATCAATAACTTGTCACACACTTTTTTTCTAGCTACTGTGTGTAAGGATAAGGTCCTTTTCCTTATAAGAGTGTTTTCCAAGCTTTAAATAGTTTGTTCTGTTCTAAGCACACACTGCAATCCTCACATAGGCATAATAGTAGATAATAACAGACTAATTTTCTCTTATGACTCTATATAATTATATGTACTATATTGAATTAAGATTTATGAATATATTCTACAAGGCTTAACACGAAAATATAGAGAATGTGTTCACACATCTCTCTCACACAATTTGGAAGCAGTTAGAATGACAACAGACATATGTATGTCATGAATTAATAATTTTAAGAGATCTGCCCAGAGAAGCAGCCATAATGAATAGCCAATTTGTATGGTCTCATTTTCATATTTTGCCTCATATCTGATTTGCAAAACTAAATTGTCAAAACAATTTTTGGCAAACTGTACTCAGGTTTAGTTTGCTTTAAAAGCAACCTGGTCTCATAAAAATATGTACCTCTGGGTACTTTTCTGCAACACCGTTTTCAGTGGGAGTTAGATGGGTGTTGTCAATTTGCATTGGTTCTTGGGTTGGTTCTGGAGCTCTGGAAAGCTCCGGCTGGCGGAATGAGAGGGGTAGATTTTTGCACATATTGTCCTCCATACAGCTTTGTATCCAACTCTGATAGATAGTTGGATGAAGCACTGAAGCCCGATGGTGTCGTCATAAGCGGAGAGATGCAGCTGCAGAGAGGGCTCTAGTCCTTGTCAAAACATGGTTAACAGGGAGCATTCATTCCAACCACTTGATGCTGCTAGCATGCGAAAACGGAAAGTATAATCTTGTTTGGAAATCTAGCCTTGTTTAAAATGGTTAAATTGCAGACCGACTTAAGAATCTCCTACTGGTCGTCCAATAACTTCATGGAAATGTCTGATGAATGTATCCAGTGATTGAGTGATTTTGCTGCCATATGGATTTCGCCCATTGGAGTGCTTGAACTGTTAACAATGACAAAATAAATGAGATTTTAGCCCTCTCAGTTTGAAAACGATGTGGTGGCATCTCTAGAACGAGCGAACATTGCAGGAGGAAACCGCTGCAATCGTCCACCAAGCCATAGTAGGGCGCCGGATTGACCATAGGACTGGCAGTGTAGATAGGTCCAGAAGAAGAAGTGACTGGCGGTGAAACAGGTGCTGGTGTTGTGACTGGGTGAGTGAGAACACGGCGAAGTGGGTCGAAGGAAGGGATTCTCCTTGAAGGGATCCACGCCTGTTTGGTTCATGATGGCATGGTCTGATCTTCTGTAACAGGAAGTCAGACTCCGGACACAAGTTAGAACCAAACGGTGGGGTTTATTGTACAGATTTCAACAAGCAAAAATGGCAGGTGAGTAATGGTAAATATAGAGTATTTGATGCAGGTAATGTAGATACTGATGATAATAGTCTCTATATCAGGATGACAGAGCACACAGAGAGTGAATGGGTTGATGAAGGGATTTTCCAGGAGCTGGTTCCAATTAACTGTTTCAGGTAAGTAGGGTTGAGAAGACACAGGAGCACACAGGGGAGATGAAGGAGATCCAGGGACATAAAAATTACATTAAAGAGGTGTGAGAACTTGCAAGCACGATGTCAGACACTGTAATATGCTCTGGTCCCCTCCCTGCTTACCGTAGTGATGAGATACATAGCAGACTGTCGTCACTCAATGGCTGGATGTCTAAGTGGTGCCCGCAGAATAACATAGGTTTCATAGACAATTGGATGAGCTTTTGGGGCAGACCTGACCTGTTTAAAAGAGATGGTCTACATCCCTCCTGGGGTGGTGCTGC